>NC_061492.1:3041464-3341464 GCF_022539355.2 Hippoglossus stenolepis
GATGTTAGGGATGTTTCTTTGTCTTTCATGTCATTTTTCACTTTTTAAACGGATCAAATAATCATTTGCACACAATTTATTTGCAATAAAACACAATTTAAGATAAATTTCTTCAGTGTAAATGATTTTTCTCATTTAAAAAATATATTTAGAAATGACATTTTTCACATGTTTCCATTTTTCATCCCACTAATTTGTTGCATTTTCATTGTCAGTGGTATTGAAGACTACGCCCATGATTCCATCATAGCTGAAGATGCATATTCTATATGTCAGGGCTTTGTTCCCTCTACTTCATTCCCTAAACTTAAGGGAATGGGAGTCTTCAAACATACAGAGGTACAAAAATGTAAGGATGTGTACAAGTTTATAGCTGCCTGTGTGTGTGTGTGTGTGTCTGTGTGTCAGTGTGTGTGTGTGTGTGTGTGTGTGTGTGTGTGTGTGTGTGTGTGTGTGTGTGTGTCAGTGTGTGTGTGTGTGTGTGTGTGTGTGTGTGTGTGTGTGTGTCGACAGCTGAGTGAAGGATCACCACACCTCCGCACCCCACTTTGAGGCCCCTCCTCCCCCAGCTTGATGCCCATGAAGGATGAGGCACATCAGTCCTGCAAAATATATAAATGTCCATCTCGTAAACTAATATTCTTGAAGCCATCTTATCGTCTGATTCTACTTTTCATTTTTTTAGTTCATCCAAAAATGTAAATCCCCAAAAATGCTAAATGGGACATTTGCTATTTAAAATCCATTTCCAATACATGGTGGTAATTCCACACACTACAAAACTTATATGTAAAATCTGTAATGCAGAACACTTGATCCTGCAGGTTTGACCAAATAAAGTTTGCTCAGGGTCAACTTGCCTTTTAAAACCAACCCATAAAAACTGGCTTTGCTAAAGACACATGAAATGGTTTAAATCTTCAACTTGTCAACTCACTTCAAACCTTAATTCACAAATAAAATCGAATGATAAATTGAATGTCTCCTCCAGTGAAGAAACAGCCCCAGGGGCCAGCGAGGGGCCCGGTCAGTAAAGCTGCTGGCAGGTGGGGGCAGCTGGGCTCGCCTGGTCCCCAGCATCAGCACAGCACCCCACATTGTTCTTGAGGTTACGGCCTGAGAGCTCCATGAAATCCAGGGTGTGCTGCACAGGCTTGGGCCATGGGAACGGCTCCAGAAATAATACAACCTCACACTCTCCACATTTTGGGAGTGGGAGGAGATGGCTTATCGAGGCTGATCATTAGGATCCGAACCAGCTCGGAAATAATCACCACGAGTATCAAATGTGCGGCGACGACCCAGATAGTGACAGTGTCGTGATGGACTGGTTTGCATTCAGTTATTACAGGACCCACTTGTGAACCAGTGAGATCAACACTCACAAGTGAATATTTTAACGATTCTGTCACCTTAGTATGAATTTAGTTCAAAGTTTAACGTTTTCAAATCCCAAACACTGAGAAACGCGGCTGGACCCGTTTTGTGTTGTGAAAACTGTGGGTTTCATTTAATTCTGGATGAGCAGAATCTGATCCAGACGCTTGATTTATCAGCCTCGTCTCAACAAACGTTGCTGACCTCTTTGTCTTTGCCGGCAGCTTTTGAAATTCTGTTCAGTTCAGTTAAATTCTACATTTTCTGGTGACCCGTGTGCAGGCGGTGAGCTGTTATTCAAGCAAACTGCCGGTATGATGGAGATGATTTCTGCCATTGTCCTTAAACGCTCGTCTGAATAGAGATGGTTTCCGTTTTTTAAAAATAAAAGCGTATTACTCATGCTACTCCTATAGATAGTGGTTGCACTGATCAAGGATCTCGCACCTTTATCAGCATTTGCACCTTCTGAATGGCGTCATAGATAGAAAACCATCTTCCAAGGATCAGATCCAGATTTCAAACAATCTTGAATGTTTCTGAGAGTCAAGAAATGGATGGATTTACATTCGGCTGTTTGTTCATATCTGAGATGCACGATGTGATTACGGGTAAATGGGTCTGAGTGAGCATCAGATGGTTGGTGTTAAGGTTCAGTATACGGCTCTGTGGGTTTTTACTTTATATCGTTTATTGGTGTCATCAGGTGCAGATATATTACACCAATGCATTTTAAAAACAAAGCTGAAATATGAGCATTGTTGTAGTGTGGCAGAGAGAATCACATCCCAGAGTTGCAGGCGGCAGAATTGTCACATCTGATAGCAACATGTCGGCAGAGGAGGAAACAGTAATTTGGAAAACGTCCCATTGGACATAAATCTGGGACAGATTTGTCCTCAGACGCTGCCAGAAAACCCACCTGGCAGCTCCTGTTGCAAATGTATACTGTGATAAGAAGCAGTGTTTCCGTCATCTCACATTAACTCATATTCTCACTGATTCTTTTTCTAAAATGATCCAGATTTCTACTTTTACCTCGCGTCACTTCTTGTCTTCTCTGATCAACGGGAGTAACACTAATGGAGATGCTTTTGTTCAGAGCTCCCTGGGCTATAAAACAGGAAATGGATCAGGGTCCATGCTAACACACCTGAAAACTGACATGCATGTCCTGCTGGTTATGGGAATTACTGCAGATGGCTTGAATAATATCTCATCTCTGACACACATAAATTTAACTGCATCTGTTAGAAAAGACAATGTAGCTGAGACTGATGCTGGTTCTTTTCACGTGACAGGAGCCTGACGAATCAGCGAAGGCTACGTTTGACTGAAAAGACCCAATCAGCAAGAGGTTGTGAGCGTCTGCGTCATCGTTTCCAAACATCTCGCAGCTCCGGAGTTTTCAAACTAAAACGGGACCAACAGCGTTTCCCAACTTCGTCGTTTTAGCGGCTTTAAAACTCTGGAGTCATGTGCACTTCAGGCGTTTTGTTGCATTTTTAAATGAAACGCAGAGTAAATGTTGCACCAGTTTGAAAACAGAATTGTCTACTGTGAGTTTCTGTTGTGAACTGGGCTTAGAGACGGGAAAGCACTGAGCCAACATGAGTTACCTCAGCCAGTCAAAGTCCAGAGCAGCAGTGTTAAGAGCAGGCAGCCAAAAGTCTCCGACAGTCTCCCACCTCCGAGCTCAACAAACAGGATTTGTTTTTTATCCTTAAAAGACCAACGTCTGCCAGAGAAGTCAACAAATGAGGGCCGGTGAAACTTTGTTCCTCGTGTGAGGGGCTTTTTGTGAGATGGGTTGTGTAGAAAGAGAGAGAGAGAGAGGGAGGAAGGGGGGAAGGGAGGGAGGGATGGGGAGGTGGAACGAGAGCCACATGAAGAGGAGAGCCAGGAGGACGCGGTCTGGAGGTGGCGGGTTGGACCACCCTAAACGTAAGGTTTTCTGGATGTCGGCTCAGGTGCCGGCGGTTGAAACGCCTCCGTCGCTCGGCCTTCGCTCCGCAGGCTCACAGCGAGGGAACTGTTTCGATGAGGCTGCAGACAGAAGACGATTAGAGTAACAGTGGTCTCAGTTCATGACATTTCAACCGTTAAAGACACACAAAAAAAGCCATTAGCCAAGTCAAAGAGAGTCCAAGCAGGAACGTGATCACCACACAAAACACCCGCAGCTCATTGTCCCATTTTTACGGCCTGTTCTCTGTTTTTCATGCTACTTTTTCAGCTTTTTTAGACAGTGGCTTGTTTCATGAATTAGCTCCAGTTCCTTTAAAGCCTTCCACCCAACTTCTTCACTCAGCTCCACTCATCATGTCGAGGCAGCCGAGTCGGAGCTGGCAGCGAGGGGGCCGAAAAAAATCCAGAGGCGGAAAAGAAGAAAGAGAAGAAGGCTTTGAAGAAGACTGAGCTCGCAAAGCTGTGTTTTAAAGTTGGATGGCACATGAGAGGCACGAGCGGCTACAGTTCTGCCTTTTTAAGGGATGCACTGTATACGCTGAAACTACAGCATCCAAAAAGGAGCATTCTCTTTAAAGTGGAGCGAGACCAAACATTCACCGCCACGCTCCGAGGCCTAATTATCCTCTGGATCGCAAACACAGAGCTGGTTTCAGAGGAGCAGAGACGAACAGAGGCGAGCTGTGTCTGAAAATAATTAAACGTAACGTGATTTCAGCTGTTATTTACAGTCACATTATAGGCCGACGCTATCATTTACAACAACTTTGATTTCCTCTGCTCGCTGCGTCCTTGAACTTTAAGTTTAATAGCGCTGAGATAGGAAAAGAAATGAAAACGGAACTAAAAGAAATGAATTCAGCCAGAAATATAAAAGCTCAGATCAGAGTTTATCGTCTCATCGAGGGTTAGCTCGGTGCGCTTTAAAATGAAATTCATGTCAGATTGAAACTGAAGCTTTATCCTTTGAGGGTCGTAGCTGGAGCGATTCCCAGTTGACAATGGGCAAGAGGTGGGGTACAGCCTGGACAGGTCGCCAGCGTTTAACAGGTCCGACATATAGAGACAAACAATCACTCGCATTCACACCGACGGACGATTTCCTCGAATCATCCCAATCTGTACGTGTTTGGACTGCGGGAGGAAGCAGGAGTACCTGGACAACATGCAAACTCAACACCTAACCCTTCTTGCTGTGAGGCGACCGTGCTAACCACTGCACAAGGTTCATGATTTTAATTAGTGTCATCACTTGACAAGGTTCACGTGCTCTAATGTTCAGGAAACACGTCACTGTCCTCAAACTGTTCATCGCTGCTGCTCCTCTTTTCAGCCTCCGTCTCAAACACTTGGTTTTTAGCTCCTGTCTCTTTAAACGGGAACACTCTGTTGTCATTGGTCAACTGCTTCCAATGGCGTTAACAAATGTCAGCCAGCCGCTCTCGCTTTACCCGGCTTTGTTAGGGGGGGTGTCTGGTGCGTTTTGCAAATGTGGTTGGTTTGTGACATCACGAGACCCCGGAAGCGTTAACCCGACTGACGAGGTGTTTCAGGAGCTTCAGGGTTTTCTGTTGCTTGCTTCCTTTACCACAGACTTTAGGCTTTTTAACTTTGCAGAACTTTTTCATCCACAAAAAAAAAACGTTATGCCTGTAACACTCTTGCCTTCATGAAAAGTTGGAACAGGACATTACACATCCTGTAGTAAAAGTTAGCATAGTGAAAAAATTACACACTGATACCAGATTGGCTTTTGTCAAGGTTTTGGTGCTTTGCTGGGGTAACCATGGATTTCAACACTCACAGGAACATCCATTTAAAGCGGCCAAGCTGTGGTCCTGTCAGGCCATTGTACACTGTGCCCGTATAAAGCCTGATGTATCTGTTTTCTATAACTGTGCCAAAGGCCTCTGTTAACTTGAAACAAACTGGTTTGAATGAGGTGACATCTAAAAAGCTAAAGTGATTATTCCCTTGTCACAGAGCAAAAAGCTTCTCTTCAGAGCACGTTACTCGCTGCATCACAAGCTGCAGGAATTCTTTGTCTTCTACGTTCTATTTGGATGTTCTCCAGATGTTCTCTCCAGGTACTCCAGCTTCCTCCCACAGTCCATCACATGCAGGCTGGTTAATTCGAAACTTTAAATTGTCCTTAGGTGTGACCACTTACATAAATGTCGACCTGTCCCGATGTCAGTTGGGATTTGCGGTCTGCAGAACAATTACCGATCATAAGATTATTTAATGAAGATGGCCTCCGTGTTTCCACTTCCTCTCACTATCCAAGAATGAAACCCTGAACACTTGAAGAAGCATCATAAGTCATCCGAGAAAATGTTATACGAGTATTCTGTACTTTTGGTCCATGTCCCATCCACTAACATGGAGGAGGCAGTGTTTATGAAATATAAAGGAGGGGAATGAGATGCTTGGCTTCACCTTTGGGGAGACGTCACGTCGTCCATCTTTATTCACAGACTCTTTCAACAACGTGGGCCACTTCAGTTCAGACAAGCTCGACGACATGAAGGTGGATCAACAAAGGAGTCAAAATCATGAGGTTCTGAAAATCAACAATTTCCCAGCTTCAATCAGACAATACATTTTAATTTTAGAAATCGAAAGCAGCTGCAAAGCAACTCGGAAACTGTGCAGCGGTTCAATAAAGCTAAACCTCCTTGGTGGCCGCTGCAATACGAGCAGCGGGTAGAGAGCGAGACGAAGGTCAAACCGAACAATACAATGCACCAAATATTTATGTCTGAATCCCCACATCTTTAACATTACACTAAATCAACATTTCAAGCAAGTAAGACTTGTTGACTGCCGGGGTCGACGCTGAGGAATCCAGTCAATGGACGGTAACAAATATTCAGGCTGGGCAGAGAAACGAGAGGCGGCTGGTGAAAAGGGGGGTTGAGATGGAATATATGCAGAAAGAGAAAGAACAATTAGGATGCCTGAATGATGAAGTGTGACATGTGATGGGCTCTGTTACAAACGCTCAGCGCCTCCCTCCCACACAGACTTGGAGAGGTGACAGGGGAGACAGGAACTGAGGAAATGCCTGTGGCCGAGCCTCTTGTTTTTCCATGGCAGCGTTATAAACATATAGAGCAATAAGGTCTCCTGTATGTACCCTCCCTGCCCGCAGAACTGTGGCCGGCCTCTCGAAAGCAGCACTATGTTATTACCTCCTGCTATGAATGCCTTCTGTGTGTGTGTGTGTGTGTGTGCACGCTCTTATATGACTTCTGTTGCTCTCACATGCATGTGTGTGTGCGTGTGTTTGTTTGTGTGTGTGTGTGCGACTCGTAATAAGTGCAAATGTTTATTTCCAAAGGCTTCCTGTGTAAATTATTCAGCGTGGGCCTATCACAGGTAGATTCACGGAGCCTGACGCGTGGGCGTAAATATGTCACAGAAATAGACTGGAGGTAAATGGCGGAGATTGTGCTGAATGGGCCTGACTGTCTCGGGAACAGGGGTAAACAGGTCTTTGCGTCCACAAATCTGCAGCTTAGCCTCCCTCCTAACCAGTCGTGGTGAAGCCAAACAAGTTTACCTGTTTATGTACATGTGAGGAGTTTATTGATGATTTTCTGTACAGTGTTAGCGTTCAGAAAGTCTTCTACCACATGTAAATCATTCAGTGTTTGCATGATATCAAGTTAACCTGAAGGTATAAATCAAATGCTGATTTAATTTTGTTATAATATTTAATTTTGCCACAGAACAAACTTCTCCTTTTTGGTGACGATAAGTGTTTTTGTACTTTCTGAGGAAACAGCAGCACATTAGTCGCATCTTTTTAAGAAAAACTGTATTTGGGGAAAGAAAACAAACCTTCCTCCACATCGAAGATTCCTAAACTAAATATGTCAAGATGCATTTTGGGAAACGTGCGTACTGGGATCCATTAAGCAAATGTACTAAGACAACGACCAGTTAGAGATGAAAAGATTTAAATGTGTGAAATGGTCCTTCAACCTCCCTCAGAGTCCGGAAATCTTCCTCCTCTTTGTACATAAAACATCCGATGATGACAAACATCATCTGAGACAAAAACAAAAACAACAGCTAAACGTAGCTGTTTGGATGGTTTGTGTCATAAAAAAAAAAAATCACTTGTCCTCGTATATTACGAGATTACCTGTAATTTATTCAGCATCAAAAAGGATTTTATGAAAGTTCAAATTCTTTGAGGTGTTGGGGAAACATTTTGTGTGACTCACATCCCTCCTGCTTCTGTCTGGAAATCACATTCATCATGTTTCACTTTATTGGTCTGAACATTTCATTCTGCGACGACAGCAGAAATACATCAGCTCCACTTCTCAGGAAACAACACACACCAAAAAGCGTTTTTTTTTTTATTTGTGCTGGTCGTGATGCTTGTCTGCTGTTGTGCTTTTCCTGTTTTTCTCCCTTTTGTGTGTAATTACAATAAGCACCATCCCTGAAACTGCGCATAATGTGTTTGTGTCTGTTTCCTCTTCTCTAAAATTAAATTCGAACAGACAAAACACGGTTATGTTCTAAAATGTGTTCTTTGCATGAGATCTCCCAATTAGGGGCTGAGCCGGCGGCCTGCTCGCATGTTTTCTCCGCGATTCACACGCAGCACACGACATCGACATGCCAGCGCTAAACTATTCATGCGCTCCTCTCGTCTTTGAGGCTTTCGTTAAAGATTCAGCAGTGAAGTGCTTTGAACAGGCCTGATTTTCACTGTGAGGATGCAGAGCTCAAAGTCTGCTTTTACTTTTTCCCATCCTGCCTCCTGTCGTGCTCTTGTGCGGCGACGTCGTGCGTCAGCTTTCTGTGCACGTGCACAAACACTCATGCGGCACGTGGAGGTGTCTGAATAAAGGTGATGAAGAATCTGTCAGTAGAAGCAGCTAATGAGTCACTTTTTACCTGCGCAGAGGAGGTTATGTTTTCACCCCTCTACGTTTGTTTGTTTGTTGGTTTGTTTGTGAGCAGGATTACACAATAACTACCTGAGGAATTTCTACGAAACTTGGTGGAAGGATGGGACGTGGGCCAGGAAAGAACCCATTCAATTCCCGGGCTTATACAGGAAATCGTGATGTCATGTAACGGCACAATGTCCCACATTTGCTTAATTTACACTGAGCGCCTAGCTGGACACGCCCCCTAACAAAGACAGGTAGAGCGAGATCAGAGGCCGACATTTCCTACACAAGCATTTGACCAATCACAACACAGTGTTCCAGCTGGCCAATGAGAAAAGAGTGGGTTTTATTGGGGGGGGGTCTTAAAGAGGCAGGAGCTAAAACCAAGACTTTCAGACAGAGGCTGAGAAGAGGAGCAGCAGCATCGGGCAGCGTCTGAGGACAGTGATGTGTTTTCTGAACATCAGAGCACGTGAACCTTTTTAAAGTCATAATACAAACTAAGATTTTGTGTGGAATATGTTTGAAGGTGTTAACATTACGAGGTGTTATTTTACATTTGAATCCGTTTCCTTCGGAATAATTCACGAATCTGGATTTTAAAACATCTGGCTGTTTTGAGTGATTGAATTTCAGGGGACTATTGGGTCCTGGCTAGGTCTTGTTTTTAATTTGTTTCCCTTGTATTCAATTCCAGATGTTGAGTTCTAGTGTCAGTCAGAAATTTAAAAAAAAACACTATCAGATGACAGAAAATCCTTCATGTCACAAATCCACATTTTCTGCTTCCCACCCCTGGGTCCTGTAACTCAGAGAGCCGTCGCTATTCATAAACTTTTTGCTGCGTGTTCCCAAAAGCTCTTCATCTTTAAAAGAGTCTGTTGACAGGAGCTTCAGAGGCCGAGAGTCTTCCCCTTTTCCACAATCTCAAATTTTCATACATGCATTGGAGTTTGTGAAACAGTTTTGGCGACGCATGATGAGCCCGGATTACTGTCATAGCCAACCCCAATATTATAGAATTACAGTCAGACAGAGCGACTCCTGGTGCTGCGTGGACAATTACTCTGCGGCCTGGATCTCAGTGGAAAAGCAGCATTAGGGAGAGACCTCAGTCGATCAGATGCTGAAAAACAGGGAAGTGTTGGAAGATAATGTGTCAATACCAACCAAAGTAATCACAGCGAGGCTCAGAGGGGGCCTGACTGCGCTTTATTAGAAAGTTCCTCTCCAAGAAGAAACGCAACACCGATGGCTTCTTTGCAAAACGCAGGCAGCCTCCGGTCAAAGTAACATTTACATCGACTCTTTCTTTTAAAAGCATGAGAAACATTCTTTGGTCTCTCACCAACCTGACTCCGGGCTCTCTGGGCCGGACCGACCTTTTGATGTGATCTGAAAACACGCGTCTTCAAAGACTCTCTGGATCTGCAGGAGCCCTCATTTGAAAACCACATTTTCATATTAGATTTCTGAGGCCAAAGCCGACAAGGGTTTGATGGCTCCCTGGCAACTTTCATTTCATCCCAGAGCAGTTTTACAGCAGCGTGTGGCGCCCTCCTGTGGGCGCCACACGCTGCTGCCCTGCAGGGTCACACTCCACCAAGCAGTCAGCTGCCTCCATCTTGTGGTGAATGCCATGTTCTACATAAAACCCAGAGGAGCTGGTTCTCTGGGTTTTGCCCCAGGAAGGAAAAAGCATCTCAAGGTGGCGGTGTAACCCCACAAGTGAGTTTTACACGTCAGAGTCAGAGGAACAAGGCTGCAGGAAGAAACACTGCATTGGTTTTTATTTAATTTCACCTTTTAAATCAATTGAAAAAGATGAGATGCCCGATTTGTGAAGGGACTGAATGCAAAGGGACTGAATGCAAAGATCAAATTGCTTCGATAAAAGCCTCTGAAAATATACATGTATGATACAGACACTTAAAAAGAGATTGTTTAAACAAACTCTGTATTAATAAAACATATAAGAAGTGTCGTTGTACAGTCAGTTCACTATATAAGACTCAAAGTCACACTGACAATGTAAATCATGAATGAAGAACTGTGACTTTCTTATTCATCCATCTTCTTTTTCATTGGTTTTTCTGAAAAATAAAAATAAATCTTTTCAGCAGGATATATGAAAACTGAGGAATGCTTTGAGGACAAGATAAAAAGCTAAAGTCAGGATTTTCTCGACACCTTAATTAGCGCAGAAGGAACAAATGTTCTTCAAAGACACTGACTTGTTGTTCCTGGCCTCAGGATACACAACAATAAGAGCAGAGGGATCATCGAGCAATCTTCAGCTGAGGCCTTTTTGACAGTTCACAATATCGCTGCATGTAACTGAGCTGCAGTTCTCTTCTGTTCAGTTCACAGATCTGATGAATGTTCGTCTTGTGTAAATACAAATCAAATCATAACATGTACCGTTTCATATAATCAATCATGTCACTATTGTAACATGAGGTGAGAAAACCCCGATTTCAAAATAAAGTTTATATTAATTTGTGTTACGGGTGTGAAACGTTTGTGACTGAGGTGGAAAAACATACTGAGACAATCATGAATATTATGAATATTTTCATTGATATTAAAATACTCATCGCATTAGTAAAATATAAAATAATTTTCAGCTCTTACTGGATCAATATTTGCTTCATTATACTAAATCAAAAGAAAGGTTAAGTTAAATTAAATATTCTCATGTATTAAATCATTTTCCATGAATTCTCTCAGATCATGTATATCAATTAACTCTGTGTATTTTGCTTTTTGTTGATAATTTTATACAAACAGCTCCAGTAAACTTCTAAAAAACTATGAGTGTTAATGTTTTTTAAATTTATAAATAAAGTATAAAAGATGATTTTTGGCATAACAGACCCCCCCCCCAAAAAAAACTGTGGTCATATATGCAAACCATACGCATTTCTTCTGGAGTTGCCTGAAGATCGAACCATCTTGGGAACTTGGTGCTGGAGGAAGATGAAGATCTGGTGAAAACTCCTCTCACAGATGAAGGAGCATGTGGAGGAGAGGCCGCCGCGAGAAACTGGCTCCGAACAAACACAGCTAGACAGGAAATACAGGTGATGGGGGAGCGATCGTGGTGGTTTATGGTGGTGGATCATGATGGTGGATGGTGGATCATGAGCTGATGCATTGCCCCCCGCACATAATTTATAACTTATATATTATTGTCACTATCCCGGAACCAATCACTGCACCTTAGCACCGCACGTGCCCATAACATAACTTGTTGTTCTTTCTGTATATATTGTTGTTTTATGTCCGATTGTTGTTTTTATGTCCAAATGCACCAACCACACCAAGGCAATTTCCTGTATGTGTAAATATACTTGGCAATAAAAAGAATTCTGATTCTGATTCTGATTCTGATTCACACTTCATCACTGCTCCTTCTTCCCTGTCAGACATTTCTTTGTGTATAACAACTTTAGTTAAAAGGATTCTTGTAGTTTTTCCTCTCTCTTTCTGGAGGATGTCGCTTCTTGTTAAGATCTATGAGACAAACTGTGATTTGTGACTGTACAAATAAACTCTGATTATTGATCTGTGCAAAACACTATTATCGATATAAAGGTAAATTACAGCAAAAACTATAAAACGTTCAAATGTAAACCCTCTGTTTTATTGTATCTGTATTTTGTATGAATGTTTTGAATATACATGCATTTGCCATCAGGGTCTTTCAGCTGTGGAACAGCCTGAGGAGATAAAACTCACAGAATCTGTGACTTCTTTCAAATTAATTCTTAAAACCCTTTTTAATAAAATTGCTTTAATGTGACGTCTTTTTATTTTGTTACCTTTTAATGTATCTATTTATCTTTTACTGCTTTTATGTGACACGGTTTCATATTTATTTACTTAAATTGAACTCTATTTTGGTTTGGACCCACTCAACTTGACTTTTTATTTGCTCTGTTTTTAAAGGTGCTACATAAAAAAAGGTGCCCTGTAATAACGTGTATTCTTATCGTGCACGGAAGCAGCAAAGTGTGGTGTGTGTTGCCCGGGCTGAAGTGAAGCTGCGTGTCTCCTGCGGGCTTTGACAGGAGGATCGTTGGGAGCCTCTGAACCAGTTTCTGCAGCATGACCACTCCTCCTGCCGCTCAGCGAGACTCGATTGGCTGCTGGGACTTGATCTGGATCCTGATGTGGCCACAGTCACAGGTTTAAACTCCTCGAACGGCTCCATCCCCCCTGACACTTGTTGCTGCAGCACCGGGAGAGAACCAGCTTCAGCCTTTTCCTCTGGGATTTCCCGCGGGGAGTGATGAACTCCATCGACCCTCAGGCCCATCACCAGCACCAGCACCACACCCCCCCGACCGTCGGCTCTCTCCCACCCAAAGGCGCGCAGGAGGCCCCGGACATGGCCGCTGTGTACTGCGACAACTTCAGCAGCATGTACCACCAGCAGAGCCTGCAGGGCGCGCAGAGACCCGCCGGCTACGGCCTCGGGGATTACGCGTCGTCTCCGAACCCGTACCTGTGGCTCAACGGGCCGGGAGTCAACTCCCCCGCGTCCTACCTGCACGGGAACAACCCGGCCTCCTTCATCCCGCCCTCCTACGGCTCGCAGCGGCAGTTCATCGCCAACTCACCTGGCTTCGGTGGCCCCGACCTGGGCTGGCTGTCCATCGCCAGCCAGGAGGAGCTGCTGAAGCTGGTGCGTCCGCCCTACTCCTACTCCGCGCTCATCGCCATGGCCATCCAGAACGCGCACGAGAAGAAGCTGACCCTGAGCCAGATCTACCAGTACGTGGCCGACAACTTCCCCTTCTACAAGAAGAGCAAAGCCGGCTGGCAGAACTCCATCCGCCACAACCTGTCCCTGAACGACTGCTTCAAGAAGGTGCCGAGGGACGAGGACGACCCAGGTACCGACCGGGGGCGCAGCAGGGGGCATGTGGTTCGAGAGAAAGTTCACCTGGGAATCTCAGACCAGGGGAGAAGGAAGCGAACTCACTTAAATAGAGTTATTATTATTATTAATTTATTAATTAACTTATTATTGAATCCAAATGATTTAAAATCCAGAGCAAAAGCAAATTGATGCTATGTGGAAATTTATTTTGTTCAAAAATTGCTGCTTTTCTTTTAAATGTAAAAATAATGACTATAAGGATAATAATTATAATCACAAGAGCACAATGAAACAACAAAGTGTTAAACAACTTCTCATATTTTTATTTCCAAGAAATCTGTATCGGATTTTTATTTTCTACAAAATAGTGGATCTGTTGTATTTAAACATGAAGCGAGTGTTGTTTTTAATTGTTTTGTGTATTTTATTCTAGACTTGAAAAGTAGTTATTGACGGACAGTTATTTCTCAATGTTCCTTTTAACCTGCAGAGTTCAGTAATTCATTGATAAAAACTTCCAGGAAACAGAGAGAAATAAAAGAATAAATTGGTGGCGTGAATTTAGTTTTGAAAATGTTGGATAAAAGTTTGCTCTGACAGATGCTTGTATTTGCGGAATCATATCTTGACTCAAAAAGGCAGAAAATGTGTAAAATCAAGTCCAAAGAATTTAGACGATCAAACTTTGACATCACGTCTCATCTTCCCCCACAGGAAAAGGAAACTACTGGACGTTGGACCCAAACTGTGAAAAGATGTTTGACAATGGGAATTTCCGCAGAAAAAGGAAAAGACGGTCAGACCCTGGCAGCGTTGGAGGAGTGGCGGCGGCGGCGGCTGCAGCGGTGACGGTGGGACCCACTAAAGTTGAGGATGGCAGGCCGGCAGGGTCGGGCCCCCTGAAGCCCTCAGACAGCCCTCAGCTCCTGGGGCCTTCCTCTCCGGAGATGGAGACGATGAACGAAAACCACAAGAGCTCGTCGTCGTCGTCGCCGCCGGGACTGACCTCGTCCGCTCCTTGTTTTAACAACTTTTACAGCAGCATGTCCACGCTGAGCTCGGGGGCCCCCGGCCGGCAGGGGTCCCTGGGACTGGTGAACGAGCTGTCAAATCGGAACATTACGGCCCTGAGCCCGTACCACCCCAACCACGGCGGACAGGACGGGGGAGTGTCGGAGCACAGCGAGGGCTTGCATTTCAACCGTGGAGTGTACTACAACACGTTTGGCGGGGGGCAGAGCGGACAGTTCAACGGCCACTTCTACAACAGCTTCAGCGTCAACAGCTTGATTTACCCGAGGGAAGGGACCGAGCTATAGGATAACACTCGCTGAGAGGGACAAAGACGCCGAGCGTGCATTTCAGCCGAGGGGTCAGAGTGCATGCTGGGTAGTGGCTCCTCGAACGCAACGCTCCCTTCGCTGATCCGTTCAGATCAGAGGACATTAAGTATTTTACGCTTGATTTCACTTGACGAGAAGAGTCAAATGAAAAATTAGCACTTACCGTTATTTTTTTGTTCCTTCTATTTCTATATCAAAGCTCCTACTTTGCTCTTATTGCTACAAATGTATTTTCAAACTAAAACAACCACTGAAAACTTGTTCCAGACGTCACTGTACAGCACATTTGATATTTCGATGCCAAATCTCGCCGCCCGTGTTTCTGTGCAGCAGCTAAATTCTTCCAGTCGATTGCACCTGTTTAAACTTTTTATTCATCATCATCGTCAACACAGATCTGCCAAAGTTGCCTTTTGAGAGAGAGAGAGAGAGAGAGCGAGAGAGCGAGAGAGCGAGAGAGAGAGCGAGAGAGAGCGAGAGACCGCCATTACCTCACAACAACATCACATGACATGAGCGTTGAGGGTTAACCTGCGTATTTACACAACTTCCAAATGCAGCAATAATTGATTTAACACAGACGTGATCCAAAAACATTGCCTTATTTTGTATGTCCTCCACGTTGACTGAAACCATAGCACTAAGGCTCATGTAAATACTTTATAAATGTGTATTTTTGTAAATTATAAAGATAGTTTGTGACTATTTATGCTATTTATGCTAATAGGTCTTTTTTTTTTCTACTTGTTGTCTGAACATAGTTTGATTCAAGCAGACGTGAATGATATTAGCTTCCAAAATGTGCCGAGAACAGTATCACTGAAACCCAGATGTCATAAATATATATATATATATATATATATATATCAAAAACAAATAATATGCTGTGTCATGGTTTCTCTCAGGATTCAATATGACAATCATTGAATGGCTTTTGTAACTATTGTCTCTTTTTTTTATCTTTATACAGGACATTCAGCTTCCAGGCAGTTTCATATGTGATTCTGAATAAATATCATGTGGTCTCTATTGTATTGTCATGCATCATTTTAAATGTCATTATAGTCTGAATGCTCGCCGACTTTAATCTCATATTTAATTACTTCTACTCCATTTCATCTCAATGCAGCCTCTCACCACTTCGGTAAAAACAACCAAACATCCCGACGTCATTTAGCTGCAGGCCTCATTCCCTGTGGATTCATTATTTTAAATCTATTTGAATTCAACATATATCAAAATGCATTTTTAGCTTTTATACATATTTTACACATGTGATATATGGACTGAAAGTTTGGCTTCAGGATCAAAAGTTAGAAACGTGTATGAACTTAAATTTAACTCCTCATTTTATTCTCTGGAAATACATCTGTGTTGCTCTTTGCATGAAACCTTATTTACTTTTCACTAAATGATTCGAGATCAAGTTCACATCCAACTAAAACAATATGAAACCACCTTTCTCTTTTATTCTGTGACTTCAGCTTCTCTTCCTGTCAGATAAGAGATTCGTGTGGAGGAGTAATGTTGGTCTCAGAAGACAAATTTTTACTTTAAAGAAAAAAATACAAATATACAGTTTGTTAAATTCAGTTTTCTGTTGCTGGGGAGTGGGAACGTCGCCCAGCGTCACTGGTCGACCCCCAAAACCTAATCAACTGTCACCACAAGGACCCGTTTATGAATCCAAGCAGGTCAAAAGAACTGTTGTAAAAACAACAAATAAAAGCTTTGTTTTAAAGGTCATTTCCTTTCAATGTTTCCCAGAGGGATTTATTTAATTTAATATAAATCACGGTCAAAATCTGGACACAAATGCTGCACCTACAATTAATGCTTGAATTGTCCAGCTTGATCTAAACGTGAGATTTCAGGAAAACAAAACATTCACCATGTTAGGATGATGAATAATTCAATAATGAATATTTATACTTTTCTGTAAAGGAAATGTGTCTTACAATTATCTATGTTGCCTTAATTGGTTCAAATATAATTCTTCTTATTAGTGTTTTGTGTGTTTAACAATTAATCCCTGCAGCATCGTGAGCAGATCAAATTAATCAAATTCTTATTTTGTTTTTAAAAATAATTTGTAACCCTACGGATCACATCCTCAACTGTTTCAAAACCATTTACTCACTTTGAGACAAGAAATCTCTCCCTGCAGAGTCAGTGTCATCGTTTCTTAATGAGTGTTTATGAGTCTGCAATGAAAATGATCCGCTCTCACGTCACAACTTAATTCCTACAACACGTCCTGCGGTGTCACGGCCAGGATATCGAACGAGGAGACGTCCCTGCAGCAAAGAGAAAGTTGGAGTTTGGAGGTGGGCCAAGCTCCCTGCAAAGACACCGCAGCTGACAGACGTCTTCATTCAGGAAACAGTGAGAGCTATTGTCCTCTGTCCTTCACGCCAATCTGCATGTATCAATTAGGGACTCTCTGAAGATATCCCCCTCAGACCGAGCGGGTTTAAGCGCCTCCTTTGTCTCCATTCTCTGGCAGTGTTTGCCCCAAATTAAGAGGAGGCCATCTTGCTTTGTTCCTTAAGAGACGACGCATCAAGAAAATTCCCTCGGCAAATATTTGCCACCCATCGCGCAGATTAGGGACAATGATTTGTCCATTTATTTAGTCTTCGGTGTTTAGGATTCACACCAGGCATGTGTGCAAGGTACTTAAGTGTTATGCCGTGAAATTGATATCATAGTACTTTCCCATCGTCTTGGATTTGGCTCTCGGAAGAATTTAGAAACGTGAGATATTACGGGAGTAAACGCAAAAAGCAGCTTCTTTCCGCCCTGCATCCCTTTTATTCAGCAGTGGGTATAAACACATTTAATTGGTAACCGTAAGAACATAACTGCCATGTGATGATAATCATAAAACATTGTTAAAACTCTTTCACCTCATGCCACGTATTCATGCAGTCCTTGTTTAATTAATCATGCTATGACCCACTAATTAAGGCCCATGAATTTAGCGATCGTGGCCAAAGACTCAAACTGCTGTGATCTAATTTGCAGAATCAGACTCGGCTGTTTAGAACATGGATAAATTAACACGTCCATGTTGAATCCCTGCGTCGGAGATGTTTTGAACGGAGCGGCTCTCTAACGACAATCTAACCACCCACATCCGGCTGGAGGGGTCAAGCTCAGTTCTATATGCATTTGCACGGGCACTTCCCAAACTTTTCCACTCCGCCAGACTGCGCCGGTGCCGTCGGGTGAATGAGGAACCCTGCTGCCAAGTGTGAACTTCTCTGTTAGAGGGGATCCGCTGACCCAGGCACTATTTTATCACCATTTACGCCTCGAACATCGGACACCCCGTCCTAATTTGGCACCGGCGCAGCTCTGACGGGTGGCGTTTTGAAAAGAGGCATTGTTGGTCCGGCTGGGAAGCAGGTTGAACATGGGAGCGCGAGTGAAGAGTGACTGTATACTGTAGGTTCATGTCCTAAAAGGACCCCATAGGAACCCCCCCAACCCAAATTGTTCCTCAGATAATGGACGGGGAAGAGGTGATGCCTCGCTAATGAGAAACAGCTTAGAGGGAGCACAGAAAGCAACTGTTCTGTGGTAGCAGCATGTTTCACGTTAAGGGCTGGGGATCAACTTCATCAAGGGTCTCTGACTGTGATGTTAAATCAGGACAGCGCAGCCGTGTCGTGTCAGGCGGATGGCTCACGTCAGGACACAGGTTGCCGGTGTCCTCAGCTGATCCGGCTCTAGATTCTCCTGTAGGATTTCTAGAGTTTTTAATTTGTTTGACGGAAAGAAAGGAACGTTGTAATCGGAGTGGCTCCACACGGAGGTGGAAGAGGTAGACGTTCAAGTTCACTCCCGTATGATCCTGTTGCTTGATGGCAAACAGGCAAACTCGTTATCGCCGATCATTTTTTTTACCAACATTTCACAAAGTTGTTCGGAAACTTAGACAGAGGAAGAAGTCTGACAGTTGGGAGTGAAACTTTCATCCTGACTGAAGCGTTAGATTCTTACATTTCATTTTCTTGCTGCCATATTTCTATTTTCATAATCTACTCGTAATGAAATATTTTAGCACAGATTCAAAATACCTTAAATATTCCCCTCAAACTCCACAATTAACACTTAAAACCTGTATACAACATATTGTCTCTGTACATAATATATGATATATTGCATTTGCACCTCTTTATATTTTAGTATCTCACTGTTGCGTCTAATTGATCTTCTATAGTTCTATTTTATTCTCTTCTATTTTTTTTTTTGTTATCTTTTTTTCTACCTGTATTTATTCTGTACTTGGGCTGTTTTAATATCTGAATTTCCCCCATTGTGATCAACACAGGATTATCGTACCTTATCTTATCGTATTATATCGTATCGTATATCGTATCGTATATCGTATCGTATATCGTATCGTATATCGTATTTTATAGTTTATCATTTTGTATCACTTATCTTACTGTACCTTTTATAACTTTTATCGTTTCGTATATCGTATCTTACGGTATATTGTATGGTATATATTATGGTATGGGACCATATATACCATATTGTGTGGTATGGTATTGTATCATATCTTCACCGTGATTGTGAACTTGAACCTGTGATGTTCAGTTTCCCTGCTTCTGTTCCATGTTGCGTACAAACTGTTTAAACGTTACAAAACAGTAAAGTAGATGATGTGTAAGTGGAGGAATGAGAGTGTGTGTGTGTGTGTGGGTGTGTAGGAAAACATCTTGATGGGTAGTGTGTCCGGGAAGGAGGTTGAAGTTGTGGGGCGGGTTGATCGTACAGGGGGTGGGGGGGGGGGCTCCTGAGTATGATTTGATCCTGGAAGGCTCAATTAAGTGGTTCGTTTACCCCTCGTGTGGAGCTGGTGAATTGGAGCCAGGTCAGCTCCGGGTTGAGGTGTTGTTCATTATTTTTCCGCCTGTCGGATCCCATGAGCGGCGGCTGGAGACGGTGCCTGCTCGGCGGCCGAGGAGCAAAGGGCCTGCCGGTGGGGTACGTCAAACACACTCAAAGCCTCTCCCCTTGCCGGGGGGATTATGATCAACAAAGCATGTCCCACACCTGCACCGGCCGGCACAATGGAAACTCCGCGGGCCAATGGAGACGCAGGGAGAGACCAGTTATTAGAGGCCCCCACCAATGAAATGGATTACATTAACCCCTTCTGTTGTTCTTCCTCCTGGAGCTTAAACATCGAACTGACAGACTCCACATCCCATTGAGAAAAATCCTGGTAACACTTTGTTACAATAGCTTTATTCCAGTTTATCCAGCAGTGGGAAATGTTGTGTCTCTGCTCTAAGACTGTGTGACGACTGGACGGAGTTAAGATGTGTTGAAACGTTTGGGGTTTATTAACATGTCTTATAATTGGTGACCATGCAAAATAAAATAAAAAAAACTGAAGAATAGAAGAGACGGACAACGTAAAAAACAGAAAAGACGACAAATCAGAACTTCAGCTGCACGATTTAAATTCTTCTTCCTGTTCAATCTCCTTAGCTCCCACCTACACCTGCACCCTGCACCCATTGGACGGTACCAGCTGTCAATCCCACGGTATCCAATGCATACACTGCTCTCTAAATGGGACCAGCATTTACCAATTGACGTGTGAATCATTTTTCTATAACTATATTTTGTGTTTGGATTTTTTTTTAAGAAGCGAAGACGGATACAGGTTTGGGGTGGAGGGTAAGGAGGGGAGTGGGGGTTGGGAGCGGGAAGGGGGTTATCAGGGTGGAGGGAGTTGGGGGGTGTCTGAATGTCAGACGACTAATGACTAACGACTCTAATGCCGTGTGATCTTCAAATTACTTTTAATAGTTTCCTATCGTTTGCCTTCAATTTCAAATTTTAACTTGTGACTGTTTTGAAAAGGTGCTTTATAAATTGATTATCATAATTATAATTATAATAATAATAATAATTATTATTATTAATTATAATTGTTGTCCTGTGTTATCACTCGGTTGAATCTCCTCTGATCAGAGCATCAGCTGATTGTCAGTGACTGCACTGCCTCCCTGTACGTGCTGTATACTGTCAGTGCAGTAATATCAGGGCTCCATATTCTCAGTATCCCATTTCTCAAACTGTGTCAACAAGTAAACAGCGTTGTTTAGCCATAACTGTGCAGTGGTCACATCGCCTGTGAGTGTTTGGGGTTTGTTCCACATGTGTTTTGGAACAACAGAGCGGGAGGATACTCAAATATTTTCAGCGAGGGAGGGTGCCAGTCCCCAGGGAACCCGTCGTGGGCGAATTAGACGGAAGCTCAGAGGAATGTACATCGCTGCCCTCGTCCTCACCCCCTCCCCGGTACTCCCACCGCCACCCCCCACCCCCCCGTCCTCTCCATACACACTCACACACACACATACACTCCCTCCTCCTCCCTTTTCTCCTTTAATTGGACCCATTCTCCTGGCACCTCTCCAGATCACACTGTCACTTTATACTGCGTAATAAGCTATTAGCCCCAGCTGGACCGGGCCCCGCCGCCACCCCACGCTAATCGACATGGACATGGTCATTGTGTGCGACTGGGACTAAGGACAACACAGTCCAGCTATTGTTATTGCCACGACCTCGGAGGCCTGGACGCCCACGCCCTGGCTCGCAGGAGGACAAGGAGGGAGGGAGGGAGGAGGAAGGGATGGTAAACAGACGGGGGAGATCAAGGAGAGGTGAACTCACTCTCACTGCCCCCCAGGAAACAACAAAACAAACTGTAACACCTTCGGCTCAGCCATCTTGCTTTGGTAAAAATATGACTTTCTGCCTCGTCCCAAAACAAAGCAGCACCTGTTCGAAAATTAGACGCCCAATTCCACTGAGTCTGCAGCAGCCATTCACAAAACGGACTTTATCGGGGTTTGTTCTGCATTCACAGACTGTGCAGAGGTTTTTAGAAAACAACTTAGCAGGATTCTTAAGTATTAATACACACACACGTTTAGCTTTTACCTAAGTACACAAAGGATCATGCAACTTAAACGTGTGTATCTTAATTGATTCAGTGCAGATTGTATTTAAGGCGAAGATGACTGATTTAAAACGTTCTTTACTAATTCTGGTAAAAAAGACTGCGGCTATCGGGACAATTAGCTGAGACTCCAGGTGGAGGTGTGAGCTTCTACTGAGTGTTAGCTCTAGTTTCTCATTTGTGAATCAAACACACAACACAACTGTTAAAACATGAATTCATGGTTAACTGGTTGGTTTATCTACAATATTGAGGAAATTAACATCAAATGAGACAAAGTAAAATGAATTTCTCTGTCATGATGATTTATTGAACATACATTTAGTAGTGATTACAGCCTGTTTGACATATTGGACACACATTAGACATATTTGTGCTCGACAAATACCTGCAGTGTTTGTTTCACCTGCAGATCTTTGATCAAAATGTATTTGATGAGAGCTTACGATGGAACCGAGGAGGGAACCTTCCTCTACCGCGGGTTACATCTCCCGGACAAGTCCCGACACCTCCAGGGAGAAGATCCAGGGGTTAGACGAGGCCTTGGCACCGCAGCCTGTCTGAGGTGCCAATACTTGCACACGGCCTTGGCAGCGGGGAACACGGAGCTGTGTTTTGCGTTGGGGATGTACAGACTTCCCTCTTATCGCCAAGTGTCAATCTCTCATTTGTCACGAGGAGGAGATGCTGAACGTGTGATGCTGCGGAGCCGATCAGTCATACGTGAGGAAGTCTGCTGAGAGGAGCCGTGTTTAATTACCCTGCTGAAAACACAAATGGTGTAGTTTTGTTTGTCGGGTTTTGTGTCTCTTGATATCAAAGAGGTCGGGGTTTGTGTGTGTGTGTGTGTGTGTGTGTGTGTGTGTGTGTGTGTGTGTGTGTGTGTGTGTGTGTGTGGAGGAATGCTGCAGGGGGACGGAGGGCAGGCTGCGACAGAGCTGTGAACAGGTGCATGATGGGGGTTGTCCAGGGAGGAGCCCCCTGTGGTTCAGAGTGTGTGTGGTTGGGAGTCAGGTGGGGATTGGAGGGTCTTTACCGCCACAACCTGAACTACACTTCTTCTAACAAATGCTGAAAGAGAAGCGTCCAACACACGAAAGGAACTTCCATCGTTCTACTGAAAACGTGTTTGTGTTCATATAAAGCAGAGTTTGTGTATTTTAAAGGGTTTTAAAGCTTTTGCCGCAATCTTTGCTTTATGTACAAGAAAATTGAGACTTACTAAAATGGAAGGATTATATCATAAAGTCTTTCATTATGAATAATCCATCCCTCCGTCCTCTCTGCTTATCCAAGCTCGGGTCACAGAGGTACCCGGCCAAGTAGGGTCTTACAGACGTCTCTCCCCAGCCACAGCCTCCAGCTGGGGGATCCCGAGGCGTTCCCAGGCCTGATGGGATATGTAGTCGCTCCACCGAGTTCCTGGTTCTACCACTGGTTCTCCCGTGGGTGTCCGGTAAACCCCCAACGCAGAGAAAATTAATTTTGGGCGCTTGTGTTTCAATCACTACAATTAATCTGTGTCATATTTTTTTTTTTAAATCTTACGGTGATGGGAGATTGAATAATTTATCCTAATGAAGGATATATAGAATTCGAACACAGGCACATTTCTGAGGATATAAAAGTCATCAAAAACTTTTCTTTTTTCAACCATCCCGTCAACAAACTCTGATTTCCAATTATTCAAAAAGAAGCATTATCACACTTCGCTGTAGCATCTTTCTTTGACTTTCAGATCGGAATCTATCTATCTATACCCCCCCCCCCAACACACACACACACACACACACACACACACACACACACACACACACACACCTCCTGCCTCCTCCCTCTAATCCAGCCCCCTCCGAGCTCAGGGTCCAGGGGAAAGGTTCATCCAGAGGGCGGAATCAGCCTCCATGGCAAACTTAGCGCTGAGGAATGAGGGGATGAGGGGGTGGAGGGACGGGGGTACGAGTTTCTATTCGTGGTGGTTTCTAGTCGGCACGATGGTGGTTGGTGTGTGTGTGTGTTGGAGGTTGACTGGTTCCGAGGTTCCTCACCCATGTTTGTCTGGGTTCACTGCTCCAGGACTCTGCTCTCGGGTCACAGACGAGCTACGACTCTGTGGCAGCTGACTCTGGAGGGGGAGAAGAAGAAGTTTGGCTGTCGGGAGTAAAAGCTACTAAAAAAGTTTGGGTGGGGGTCTAAGAATAGAACAACAAGCCTGTAAGTGAACCGGGTAAATGCAACCAGTTTTTTATTTATCTTTAATCTACTGGTGGGAGGAATGACCTTGGTCCTAAAGGTCACAATAATAAAGTCACATTTTAAGCTTTATGGTTTGATAAAGGCAAAAGAAACGACTTGGTCTTCTCTTTGTGCTGGAGTTGACGGTTCCACCGGAGCAATTACAGCTCAAGTGTCTTGCTCAAGGGCAACACACTGCTGGTAATGAGAGAGAGAGAGAGAGAGCTGTTCAGTTGAAGTGTGTCGGAGAGCAACAGAGTGTGTGTGTGTGTGTGTGTGTGTGTGTGTGTGTGTGTGTGTGTGTGTGTGTGTGTGTGTGTGTGTGTGTGTGTGTGTGTGTGCACTGTTTACAGTTTAAACACTAGCACACGGGTAGAGCATCGACACCATGTTTCTATTTGTTATGAGGTAAAAACAATAAAAACAACTCTGTCATCCATGATACCCCCAACAGTCCAAACCTTCAGGGAATATTTTACTCCAAGGGAAACAAATAACTTCATGATGGACGCTCTAGTAAACAAAGAGGAAAAAAGATCAGAGATTATGAGAATAAAGTCGTAATATTACAGGAATAAAGTTTTTGGCAACGTGCAGTGAGAATATCAGAGGATCCGCCTGTCGCCTGCGTTAAAGTGAGGATGTGGAGCATCTCGATAGGTGACACATTCAGAAAGTTTTATTATAAAAGCTCATCAGCGCCACATTATAATACGTATCAGGATTTTGAAAAGATTGTATAACATGGTTATCATATTTGGCCTCATGTCAGCTAAGTGAAAGTCAACAGGTTGATTTATTCAGACTCAAAACCAGTTACTTGTTGTTGTGATGTTGTGAGTCACATTCTGCCAGTTCTCCCACTGACGATACGTCAATAATCTGGAGCAGCGTTCTGTCCCAACAGTTATCACGGCCTTGGAGAATTTGTTTGCCACCTGATTGAAACCCACAGAAAGAGGGATGTGGTCTGAGGACTGTGTGTGCGTGTGTGTGTGTGTGTGTGTGTGTGTGTGTGTGTGTGTCTGTGTGTGTGTGTGTCAAGTGAAGGAGGGGAGAGAGAGCTGGAAAGCCCCCAATGCAGGTGCAATCCAGGGCCATCCGCGACGCTCCGTCAGCTCCGTGCCGGGCCAGTGAGGGGCTCAGACAGGGCCGGGGAGGCGGAGGGTGAGATCTTCTCACCCCGCTGGCCTTCTCCTGCAAAGCAGAGCTGGTAATTTGGACAGAAATCTGGATTTGTGCCGAGCGGCCCAGCAGAGCCATGGGCAGCAGGGCGGTGAAGCAGCCCGCGGCCGGGGCTCCCAGCGGGGGACGGGGGCTGAACTCAGGATGACCAATATGTTTTCACTCGTTCATTCATTCTGCTCTTTCCTCAGATTGCCTCTCTCCCATTCCTCCCCCTCCTTTCACTGTACAGATCCACTTCTCTGTGATCAGCTTAGTCTGCCTCCACGCCTACTGATGGTTCATCGACTCCATTGTTTACAGTGCATTCCAATGGGAATACAGTTTATCTCTGAATTGGCCTATTCATCCATTTCTAATTCTTAAGAAAGAAAGAAATGTCATCCTGTAAATAAAAATAAAAAAATAAACCATAATAATAACAATATATATATTTTTAAATTTGAATAAATAAGCAAAAACTGAAAAAATTAAATTAAATTATATTATTCGACTATATCATAGCACAAAAATCTTTTTATTGTTCATGTGCTGGATGTTGTGAGCAGAGATTTCTACAAACAGTCTGTGGTGCAGAGTGAATTCATCCCCCCTGGTTTATCTGCACTGAAGATTACAGAGTCATAGTTATTCATCAGATGAAACTGGATTTGCTTTATGACTGTTCACATGTGTGGTTTATATATAAGTTTGAATGATTTACAGAACTTATTATTTCATTCATTACATGTCAGCCAATTTCTGATAAGTAACCGACACACTCATCAGACCCAAGTTCACAACTGTTCAAAATAAAAGCTCTATAAATCAGCAACGAAATGAACATGTGCTTTTACTTTGAAGACTAATTGCTAAAGAGGAAGTGGTATTATTAATGTTGTTGTCATGATGGAGATCAGCTTCCGTGAATGTCTGTAATGTAATAATTAAAAATGAACAGGTGGCACTGTTGTAGTTTATCCGAGGACGTAGAAGAAGACACGTTCAACTTGGGGCCCCCCCCCCCCCGACCGCTACAGAGGTCACATCTTTATTTAAGTTTTATTCATATTAAATGCAAACCACACAAAACTCAGCACTGCACTGTCTCTGGCAATTTGAAATACAGCTGTTAAGTGTGAAGCTGATATAATAAATGTTTGTTCCACTTACAGACAGAAACACAGACAGACGTTTGTGGAATAATATAGATTGTTAATGTGAAAATATTGATTTGTGCAGATTTAAGCTGCAAACAAACAAACAAACAAGCAGCAGCAGCATTGTGATTCCAGTGGACACTCATCTTGTTAGTGAACACTTTTGTTTTTTCAGACGATCCACTTCATTAAAACATGACCTGAATACGTGCACGGGCTCCTGCAGGCTGCCGCGAGCTCTGGTCCTCCCGTTGTCATTATTGAATCCTCCTTTAAAACGCTGCTCTTTCTGTGCCTCTGTTTTTTTGCACCCAAACAGAAAAGCAGTCATGTAGATTCACCTGCCAAGCTTTGTTAGTCAGTGTGAGGTCCGCATGTGCCAAGGCAGGCACGGCAAAGTAATAGAAGGTAATAAAGTACCCGGTAATAGAGCATCGCAGAGGAGGTAATTACAGTGAGGGGTGTCTCTTAAAGGGCTGTTTGTAATGATTCATGGTTGCACAAATGCAATTTTCCTGTCACTCCCCTCTCATCACTCGCTGCCGCTCGATCTGCAGCGAGGCTCCGTCTCTCCGCTGCGAGGAGCATCTCTGCTGCGCGGACATTTCACACACAGCAACACAAACCCATTCATTCAGATGAGGTTGTTTAGCTCCGGTAGTACAGTTCTGACACCAGAGAAGCTTCCTGCACAAACAGTTTTTCATCCCACACAACGAAACAGCAGAATATCATTGTCGACAATCAACTGCACAGTGTGACCTCTACTTCCAGTCAGTGTGTGTGTGTGTGTGTGTGTGTGTGTGTGTGTGTGTGTGTGTGTGTGTGTGTGTGTGTGTGTGTGTGTGTGTGTGTGTGAGCTTCCAGACAGGAGAACGATATCTGACCCTGTTTTACTAATTCTGAATCCAAGTAGAGCCCAGGATCGCTAGGAGGTAATTACTATGGGATATCTCAGATGTTCGTTATCATGATACCAGGTTTGTTTGTTTGTTTGTTTGTTTGTTTGTTTGTTTGTTTGTTTGTTGAACAGAATCCAATCACATCTAAGAGAGACACCAAAAGCAGACAAATAAAGGAAAAACAATGCACTTAAATACTTAGTATTAGCATTTAAAGGGGTTCTTTCAAGGCCCACGTCTTCCACCAAGTTTCATGGAAATCCGTTTTTGCGTAATCCTGCTGACAAACATACAAACTAAATAACCTCCTTTAAAAAGTAAAGAGTAAATTATGAAGATGGTGTGAAAAAAGTATGAAATAAAGTGAGCAAGTAAATGTCTGATAACACAAACACAAGAAGATAAGTGTGATGGTTCAATGGAACATTACATTTAAAGCAAAAAGGCAAAACACAAATTTCCACAATTTGGTTTGTTCTATAAATTCTATCTGTAAGGTCGTGACCTTTATTCTACATAGTTAGAGGTCGCCAGAGTATTTGATCTTCTTAATAAAGATGATGCACAAGAAGAGTGAGTCAACTTCAGGATATTCCAAAGTCTCTGGTTGTGTGAATTCTTTTTCTTTTTCGAAATTCCAGAAAAGTTCATCTTTGCCTCTTTTCTTTTTTTCATGTGGTTTCCATGTGATGTATTTAAGTGGAGGAGGTCGTCCTCGCTGCCCCGGACTCATCTCTGATCCTTGTGTCTCGTAAGGAGTCTTGACAACTCTCCCGGCCCATTTGTCACCACAAGAAAAGCTTCTCCGCCGCCTCCCTCCTCCTCTTCTTTAATAACCTGGGCTCACAGGAGACGTCATTCATGTTCAGAGCAGTGCTCCGGCGGGCTGGAAGAGGCTCTCGGCCCGAGCGTGCAGCAGCACACACCGACACACTCTCTTCCCTCCGCATCCCGGCCCCAACCCAGACCCAGACATCAAAGGCAGGTGGAGTGAAACCATGAAATTACAGGTAAGGTGTCAATTACCCTTTGAAACCAAGCACTCTCCAAATCCAGGCAAGACCGAGCTGGTCCCTGGAATTAGAACAAATAAAGAGGAACCGAGGGGAGAATGGCAGAGGAGTGGAGGAGGAGGTTTTACAGGCTGTGTTGACAATGTGGCATCGGTATAAAAGGTCCTAATTCAGCTTTAAATTACCCCCCTGCTCTCCTCTGCTCACACAACTGTGCAGCCGCCACCTCTTTGGGCGTGAGAGAGGGTCGACATGGGGGGGAAACAGAGAGAAAAGGTTGGTTACAGGTCAAATCTGCATCTACACTATTGTTTTTAATCACACTGAGTAGAAACAACATTTCTCCATCCAATTACATCCCTGATCTTCGTCATCCGCCCTTTTCTGCAACACCCGAGGCAAATTTCAGCATGTAAGGGAGGGGAAACCCGACGACACAGCTTCTAATTTACAAGACTGAGATGCATAAAAGTGTTAATACGTCTATTACACGGAGGATCATTAAAAGAGATTACAAGTCTTTTAAGTTTACAGCCTTTTAAAAGGGTTTTAAGAGATGTTCCATTCATTTCTTTATCAATTCTTCTTCCTTCCAGTTCAACAAAAGCAGCGTGTGTCGTCATCGCTGCAGCTTTTGGACCCAAACACAACAATCTCATATTTCTCTGAGCTTCCACTTGAACAATATACTATTTATTATTTCCCCATGAAGAAAACTGTCACTGTGGGAATTAATTGAATTAATTATTGGTCTCTGTTGCCCGCTCCTTCTCTTTCTCTGTGTGCGCCATGAAGCCAGTTGACAGCTCATGTGGGAGAAAAAAAATCCAACCACAGCTTTGGGTTACACAACACACACCCACCCGCTGGGCCACAGACATCGCTATCGCCTGGTTCAGCCCAGACGCTGCAGAACACCCACAATGCTCCCCCCGCCCCCGGCCTGCCCTCCTCTGCCAGGTGGCCGCACCGAGCTCGGCTCTGGAGGTAGAGACGACCTGGGAAGATGGAAAGTGTTCAACCGCTTCGTCTGCGGAGGAAAACTGTGAGATGTGATCAGAAGGCAGTATAGACGCGTGTATGTAGCAGTGGTGTAGGAAGTACTCAAACATTTGACTTAAGTAAAAGTACAAGCAAATGCACAGAAGTTTACTCAAGTAAAAGTAGAAATGCTGTATTAACACACATTCAAAATAAGTACTTGCTTTAAGTGATTAAAAGTATAAAAGTACTTGCTGAATCCTCTGAATCCATTTTAGGTGATATTCATGATTGATGCCTCTGCTGCAGGAGGCGGGGTCTAATGTTGGCTGCCCGCTCTGATTGGATCAGTGGAACAATTCTCTCGTTATTCATAACTTTAAAAAATAAAACAATATAAACATGCACACGATAAATTGTAAAAAATGTATTGGAGTAGAAAGTACAGATATTTGCTGATATATAAAGTATTTAAAATTGGCTGCAAACAACTGTACTTAAGAACAACAGGTACATGAAAAATGTACTTAAGCACAGTAATGAAGTAAATATACTATAAGTTACAAACCACCATTGGTATGTAACCTGTATATAACAAAAATAAACTGTTTGTATGATGGTGTCTGAACGTTCAAAGGTTCAAAGTCAAGCTGTACAGAATATGAATGAAGGTCTTAAGCACCTGTCATATAGTGTTTATATACACACAGTATTTCAGATCGCAGCTCATACCAAGTATCTCCATGGTAACCTAGTGCAAATGTAGTACATCTACAATAACCTGAATAAAATCATCAGCATGTTACAAACTGTTTCTATTGACCTACATGTGCAGAGACACAACTTTTAAATCATAGCTGTGTTTTTGTTTTGTCTGCTGTCAAGCTCTGCATCATGTCTGCACTTTATGTGAGGTCTTTTTTTTTTGTCACGCATTGTGTAACCGTCTCGCAACGTGCCAGCACCAATTAATGAAGTCAAATTCCTGGTGCACCACCACCTGCACTCGGCACGTAGACGTGGTCCGGACGCAGAGCGACAGCAAACAGGTAAAAGATTCTCCATCGCGACCTCGACCTGTTGCCGTCCATGTGGACACTTTCAGCAGCTTTTGACAGATGCCAGGGAAACGATGACGCGTCCATTAGCTGGAGTTCAAGGGCAGCGTTGGGTTACAGCAGCTTTTCAACCATAACGTTCGTTTGTTAAGTCCGTGCTATGTTTTTAGACTAGTGAGGGTTAAACCACTGAATCTGGCTGCACCATCAAAACAGAAAGTATAGTCTGGGAAAAGGTATCGGTGGTACTCGTCCATTTTAGAGTAAAAATAAACATTTACCATTTGGGAGTCTGGTATTGTATCGAAGGTGGAAACCAACATGTTATAGTAAGATTGATTGGTTAACACTTTGTTTGTCATGGGTTTGTAATAAACTGCATTCAAGTACAAAATACAACAGGTAAGTATCATTAAGAAAGAATAACTGGCAGAATCTATCTTGCTATAATACTTTTAGTTTCGTAAATATTACAAATTCAAGCACAGACGAATGTTTCAGAAGATTAATTGTGCAATTTAGAATGAGCCCCGAGGCTTTAAAAGAGGCAGGAATATATTTATCCTAACACTCTGATTCAAACCCTGGTGTTAAGACTGTAAATATAAAGAAAACTGCTGCTAATCATCAATTACGATGAGTTATTATAGGGTGTTTACAAACGCTTCGCTTGTTAAAGCAGCTACTTGTATCCTAATGAATGGGGGAGGATGAATTTGCTTGTAAACACACCAGCAGAGAGGACGCGGCAGACAGAGCAGACAGCGCGTCCGTCAACAGCCCGATGACAATAATAAGTCATCCACCTTTTCAGGTCCATAAACAACTTCCCATTAATGACGGCCGTGATTCATTGTGGCTGCGGTCTGCCGCTCATCAAAGCCAAGTGTTCTACGCATGAGTTCTGCTGAGATGTTGGTGTGTGGCATCGTTTGCAGCGCGCCAGGCCAAACATCTGTCAATTCTTCTTACACTTCCTAATGAGGCCTTGTCTCTAGCAGTATCAGGTGGTTGTGCCTCGAACACGCTGGTTCAATACCGGGCGAGGATCCTTCTGTCAAGACAAAACTGTGCTTTACATGATCACTTCTTTACAGTCAATCATACCTGGAACAGGTTTCATCTTTAACTCAAACATGTTTTGACTTTATAAGATAGCTACTAACCTTAACTTAAAAAGGTCCAGTTGCTTTTAAGCCGCTGTAGACGAGATATAGGATTGTAAAATCTTTCAGCTCATCTGTTGATGCACGTTTTTGGTTCTAGAAAGTTTGGGGCACTGGTCGCCGCCCCCTCCAACATCCTGAGTTAAACATAATTTATTAGATAATAATAGTTTACTCGTACAATGCACCTGGCAGACCGTAAGCTCCTGTGAGCATTCAATAGAAATTGTTTTCAAATTGTATTTGGTTAATTTCTGTCTAAACACATATACTTTCTGGTGTGGGGGCAGCTTACACTCTGCTTCTCCCGCTCTTCTTATGAGAGAGTGGACTCACTGGATTTGGTGTCAGTAATGCATTTCATTTCTTCCCCTGCTGTTTCACATTGTCGGCACGGAGGTACTGTGGACAACGACGTGGGTGCGAGACCCAAAACATCTGGGCAACGGCATGAAAGCTGCCACGGTCACTCAGACACAATGAGGCTACATCTTTTAGGAAAGCTTAGCATTGCTCTGCAGCTCGATGCAGGCGACTGGATTGGCACATTGTGTGTTGTGTTGCTTTTGGTGAGTCTGGCTTCAGTTTGTTTGTTATTCTAACTATGACAATGAAAGTCCTCTCACAAGGAAATAGTAACTTTAACCCAAACCCAGACATCTTCCAAAGGCTAACCAAACAATGACCTTTGGCCATCCCTACCAACCACGATGGTAAACATCTAGTACATTTACTCTATGCTCCAGTGGGTTTTATACAAGTGCAGCAACTATAGGAACATGTGGTTGTGAAGACTTGTTGTAGGTAACCCGTCATAGTCGGTCATTGCTTTGTGTGTGTGTGTGTGTGTGTGTGTGTGTGTGTGTTGGTAGAGATGGTGGTTGGTGATGGTATTTGGTTGATTAATTAATTGATTGATTGATTGATTGGTTGAGTAACTACAAGGGTCGCTGAGCTTTCAAACAGTGCGTGAACTCGCCTTTGTCTGGGCCACACTCAGACCGACAAGTGAGTGGTACTTTTTGTCTGAGTCTGCCTCGGAGGGGAAGTGATGCAACGTCGAGCCAAGAGATTTAAAATCAACACAGGGCTGAAAATCAAAGAGGCTGGGCCTTTGTTCAGGAAAGCTGTGCTGCCTCGCTGACAGACGAGGATGCTTCAGTGGTGGAGCCGTGAAAAAGTGTTAAAAGTCTCTCAGGTTTTTGTCTCCTCGCTGCCGACGGTTACACACTTTTAGATAAACTGCAAAAAGTCTATTTAGTTGAGCCCGTTCTTGGCAAAGCGTGAACAAGCTTCCAGCTGCTTGCCCACGTTTGGCTGTGGTTCGTTTCCATTTTATCACTCAAACATAAATTATAGATCGTGATTACAAAACATCTCATCACTCAAGGTTCCCTGAGTAAAACAGAGCTGAAAACACGTGTTACCACAAGTAAACCCAACAACATCTAGTGTTAGAACAAGATTATATGAATATCTTCGCTCTCTGGAGGTCTGTTGTTGTTGCCCAGCTGGGACAAGACAGCTGGGCCCCGTGGCATGCCATTACATCGGATCCCCTTATTACAGAGAATCCCTGCAGTAATGGAAATAACCTGTCGTCCCCGGCCAGGTAGCTCGACAGGCCCATAAATCACACCGGTGTTTGGGGAGCGGGGGGGGGTGCCATGGGGAGAGTGGGTAGGAGAGAAAAGGTCGGATGAAGGGAGGGAGGAGTTTCCTGTGCTTGTTGACAGGCTCGAACAAGACTTGAGCAAACAGGCTCATCGAGGTGTGAGGACCTCAGACAGACAGAGAGGTAGACAGGTGAGTTGACAGACAGGTTAGAACCTGGGACACTGGCGCAGAAAAGTATTTTATTTGCAGCTTATGATAATAATAAAAAATACCGTAGCAACAGCATGAAATCAATGAAGATGATTTTTCCCTTTGTCTCTTGTCTCTTGTTTCCTGTTTTATTTATTTCATCTGTTGTATGGGGGGGACTGTCCACAGAAACAAGCTATTACCAAGTAGAGATGTGTTACCACACTCTGACACTGCAGGGATAAAATGCATTTAACATTTCAAAGTATCGAAGTATGTAGAATGCTATTATTTGCTATTTGCTGTTTGCTGTTTGACATGTACTTTAATTTTAAGGTCCGTCTGTGTTCTGCTAGCATGGATGAAGCGTGGTTTATGACCTGTCCTGCAGTCAGCCACCAGGAGGCAATAGAGACGCTTTGGCTTCACTATTAGGGGGGAAGTCATGTCGTCCATCTTTATATACAATATATGGTCATAGTCTAATATCCTAAGTTAGTTAAATATGTCTCAATGAAAACTAAAAAGTAGCCACTGGCTGCTGATGCTAACTGTCCGCTAGCACATGATTAGCATTCGCACATGTTCCCTGCAGTGGGAGTCTGGTGGCATCGTAGTAATCAAAAGTCATTCTCCGATTTGTTTTACTCGGTTGGGATTCTGATGGTTTGTCTCCATGAATGGTTTAAATACCTTGTGTTGTTGCTGCTAAACAAACCTGCCTCAGTTTCTCCCCCTGTCTGATTGGGTGTCTAATTATGACCCTGCAAAGTAAAGTGGATGGATCTCCATGGTTCACATTAAATAGCTTTTATCAGATCTCATTGCAGTGTGATGGAGTGAAAAAGAAACGGACCAAAATTCCTTTTCGACCAAAAGAGGAAGTCTGACTTTCAAACCGATTGTTAGAAGTAGAGAGAAGAAGAAAGAGAAGAGGAAGCAGCTTCAGTCTTCACCTCCGACATTATAACGTTTGAACCACGACGACGTTCATCTGGTGCATTTGAATTAGTGTGGAGTACTGTGGAGTACTGTAGTTCTGTAGTACTGTGGAGTACTGTAGTTCTGTAGTACTGTGGAGCACTGCGCCTGGAGGTTCTCATGCTGCTAGTCATACCACAATGATGTTACCGTGACAACCAAATGAAGCGCTTCCTTTATTTTCATGAATCAAACAGAAGGACAACCACCCGCCCAACTGACAACACGCCCACGTCAGACTGCCGCCCTTCAACAAGCCAATCGATGTCACAGAGTAGGTGATGACGACACGAAACTAAACTGCAGCGTATGATCAAATGTTTATAACGTGATAAAGACAGGAGCTTTAGTTCGGACCTTAGTTCGGACACTCAGGTGTGAAAATGCCCTAAAACTACATTGTTAAGGTCAGTGAGAGTCGTGGTTCAAAGAAATCCTATATTTCCCTTAACCTACACAGTAACTAGCATTAAAGCATCGCAGATATATTAACATTGTGATCATGCACAGTTTCATTTGATGGTGTTTTGTCTGAGAGGAATCTCGAGAGAAGCCACCTTCAGGGCTGCATTTATCCCTAAACCCTCACTGAGGGAAACAGGGAGGTAGCGAGCACAATGGCACGATTGTTTTTCTGGGGGAGGATCATATTAAGTGCTTTTGATATTCACACACGTCTGTTACCAGTTTGTGTTTCAGGCTGCTCCTTCTTTCCAGCAGGGCTTGTTCAGCACTGCGCCCTGCGGGGAACAGGTGGATTCTAGGTGCACGAACCCCCACACACACACACCAGGAGGCCACGCCACAGAATGGATGGCATAGTTCAAATGTTTTGAATCAGCCCGTGATTGTGCCTTTGTGTCCTCGATCTGCATCATTTGCATACCTCATGATGAGTTGGAAAAGGGCGATTATGTTCCATCATGCAACCCATCCGTGTTGTTCTGGGCATGCAATGCCATGTGCGCTTGGCAGGGGTGCCAGGCTCGGCATTTCAACACAAAGCGTTTTGTTTTAGTGGTAATTACACGGCAGGCGAAGGCAGATGGGACCTGTTTCCTCCTCCTCTCTGCGGGTGACAGTTATTGACAATTGGCCCCGTCTAGCCATAATATGCCAGAGGCAGAGGAATCAGCCACTTCCAACACAAACACTGGAGGGAGAGGTGCTTCAGATCAGGCAGGTTTCACCTTGACAACTGTAACTATGTTCAACAAATTAGTCCCAGAATCCCCGGGTGTTTACGCACGTTAGATTAAAAGAGGTTTTGCGTTTCTTCTGACTGACGCTCGGGATTCCTTCAGATTTGGCGTTTTGTTTTCTTTGCCGTGCTTGTGAACGTGCGTGACGGATGACACCCACTCCAAGATGCCAGTTTGATTGCCGGAGGATTCAGATTGTATCTGAAAGGAATCCGTGTTTGTGTCACGTTCCAAATTTATAATGAAACAAATCAGTAAAACAAAAAATATTGACTGTTGCCAGTTTGGTTGTTGATTACAGAAAAATTCGCTTTAGTTTATTTAGTGAAACCTTTAATCTTCAGCCGCGTAAAATTCCTATTCTGTTTTATAATGTGTGTGTGTGTGTGTGTGTGTGTGTGTGTGTGTGTGTGTGTGTGTGTGTGTGTGTGTGTGTGTGTGTGTGTGTGTGTGTGTGTGTGTGTTACCTCTTTGGGACCTTTTTCAGTATTAACACCGACCTTGTCAGGACCAATTGACTGCATGGCGACCAAAGCCTGGTCCTAATGAGGCAAAACTTAATTACTGAGGTCTCTGGTTAGAGTTAGTTAAGATGTGACTTGTGGTTAGGTTAAGGTTAAGGTTAAAGTTAAGGTTAAGGTTAAGGTTAAGGTTTAAGTTAAGGTTAAGAATAAATTGGTCATGGTTAAGGTTAGAGAGAGGGTTAGGGTTACAACTGGGGTTAGGCTTTCGTGTCCTAACATGATCAATGTGCAAACTAATATCCAGTCAGTCAATGTAATGTGTGTGTGTGTGTGTGTGTGTGTGTGTGTGTGTGTGTGTGTGTGTGTGTGTGTGTGTGTGTGTGTGTGTGTGTGTGTGTGTGTGTGTGTCTGTGTGTGTGAGATTTAGTCGGTGTCTTCGCCTGTTGAGTGACTCTCAATCTTGTGTAAAAACGGTTGGAAGGGTCAGCGCCTGTGAGCGACCCTCAGCCCCTCCGATTGTTCCGTGTCGGCATCCGACACTTAGTCACACCAGCATCAAAGGGGACGGCTCGTCACAGGCTGCACATCAAAGACACGCTGTCACTCGCGCTGTAACCACAAGCGGCGAGACGTCACCGTCGATGCTCGATCCTGGTTGTGGAAAAGTGTTTGTTTTTCTATACTATTGATCTGTATTTTAATACTGAGAAGCACCTATGACTCTGATTATTATTTCAAAACACTGGTAACATGTATTCTCACCTAATGTCAGCTGGGTTGGCTCCAGTCGCCCATGACCCTCAAAGGATGGATAATATATGGATGAATACACACACATATATATATATATATATATATAGGGTATGAGAGGGTCCACAGAAGATTCACTATCATGGTGAGATCCTCTGATTTCTGTCGATCTCAAGACTCTTTCAGTTTTCACATCAGTGACTTGTGTGTTAATGTCCCTCCGAGTCAAAGTGAGATAGAAACACGGAGTCGGAGGCTCGACCTGCAGCTGCCTCACTGAAACTTGAATATAGATGCTTCTCCCTCAGCACTGACGGCTGCTTCAAACCTCCTGAATACCTCCAGGCTGACACACACACACACACACACACACACACACACACACACACACACACACACACACACACACACACACACACACACACACACACACACACACACACACACACACACACACACACACACACAGACACACACACAGGGTGGAGGTGTCAGACTGTCAGAGCAGCACCGCGAGCTGCCATTGGCCCCCAGATCTCACACTTGAGTAAAACAACCGGTTTTCTGTCTTCACTCTGGTGAGTTTGGAAGTTGCTCACATGAGCCGGAGTGCAGGTGGTCCCGCGTCCTGCCAAAGTGATCTGAATCTGAATCTGCGTAAATTACAGCGTCTGAAAACCTCACTTTGACGACGTGTTGGGACGAGGCCTGTGGTTCGCAGATCGTGCTCTCCTCTCTCTCTCTCTCTCTCTCTCTCTCTCTCTCTCTCTCTCTCTCTCTCTCTCTCTCTCTCTCTCTCTCTCTCTCCGTCTGCATGCTCATGTTTTCTTTGTTTGCTCCTTTTCTTTCTCTCTCGGTCTGTTTTGGTCCTTTTCCAGTTTTGCTGTGTCTCTCTCTCTCTCTCTCTCCGTCTTCCCATCCAGCCATTTACTTGTTGTTGTTTGTCATTATCTGTATTTTCCTTTTGTTTCTTCTTCGTCTTTGTCCAAGTAAAGTGCGACCGAACCGCTGAGCTGCTGCAGAACTCAGAGGTCAGCTTCAGATAAAATCATTATTCTTAATTCCCCAAAACACTGGCACAAATAAACAGTATACAAACTGTGATGGAAACCTTTCCGTGGCTCCTTCACACAGACAAGTCACATCTTTTCATTCTGAGCTGCAACTAAAATTATGAAACCAGTAAAATCCCTGTCAAACTTTCCTAAAGACCCGGGTGACATATTTAAGTTGAGTTTTGTCCGGAAAAAAGTTTATTAAGTTTTTATATCACCTAAGAAACTAGAGAAGCCTTCAGAGAGCGGATCTCTGCCCAACAGTCCCTTTATGAAACCACATTTAAATTCACTAGGATCTTTATTTTTCTCTGATCCACATAACATCCTTCTACCAAGTTTCAGGGTAAATTATCCTGTAGCTTTTGTGTAATGCTGCTTGATTAATAAGAGTTTATTATCATGTGAGAGTTAAGGTGCAACAAACCCTTAAAAGACGTAAAATACTCCCCCTTTCGTCAGAACTCTTACCTTTAAACGTTTTATTTGCTAAGTCTAAATCCTAGAAAAAGCACTTTCATTGCAGGGCTCATTATATTTTATATTTTCCCAGGTTGTGAGTCTCCTTTGGACCTTGAGACTTTCTGCAGGAACGTCTTTCTGTTCCTGTTTGTTCAGGGATTATTTATTTCTCCCTGGAGGTAATTACGGATTCATCCTTTCTTGTTTTCTTTACATGTTTTCTGTCTTTGTGGGAACGCGAGCAGTCGGTTTTCAGGCTTGTGGGACTGTCGCACGTTCTCACCGCGCTCTCTGGATGTACAAACAAACCTGTGAGCACTGTGCACAGGCTGGGACAAAAGGCAGGCTTATGGGCGAGGCCAGGAGGAGTCAGGTGGATCAAGGAGCGATGTGGGAAAGGTGGAATCTCCCGAGGATCGTCCTGGGACCACCACCAGGAAGAGAGATGTCAGACTTACAGGATTCAAGCGTTCTCCTGGGAAACATGGAGGCCTCTGACGCACTGGAACAGCGGCACACACTCTCATACGCACAGTTACAGGAGGAGATTGAACGTGTGATACTCACTATTCCATGATTTCCTGAGAACACGAGCTGATGGGGTTCACACACTCTCACAGGCAAATTCAAACTTGCAGAGTGGCACATTTTCTCAAAGAGGAGCTGACGTGCTGTTGGCGAACAACTGAAACACACAGTAACAGCACAGTAACACAAATGAATACACAATGTCAGATTACAGGATTCATATTTACATACACACAAACATGCACACGGTCCCGGTGACATTTTGTTAAGTGCCTAGAATGTACATTTAGAAAATCCCCTTGAAAACTGATGCATTGTTTGAATTAAGTTTTTCATAAAGTCCCAAACTAGCAGTTATAGAGTTTTTCAGCTTTAAGGACTCACTCCCAGTGTTTTTTTATCTTGAAGTTCAGGTATTTTCACATCTATCATAAAATCACAAAGAAATATTTATATATTCAGATTATACGCTTTAAATTCTGAATCCATTTACTTTAAGAGAGATTATTTCTACTGCGTTCTACTGTATGTGTGTATTTGTAATGTACCAGGTTGTATGCTTTCAAATAGAATACTTAGTACACTACTTTAATAGTAGTACTATAATATTAGCATTATAACAAAACAAAATACAACCATCTCTAATAAACCGATGACAAGAAAGCCAAACGTAATGAATAAGAAAAAAGACATACATTTTCAGATGTTTAATGTCTCATGAACATTAGACATTTGTTGTTGTTTATTTTATTTCTAGCTTTCTAGCTCTGTACCAATTAGTACATCCCATGTGTATTATTCAACTATATTTGTGCTTTTTCACATTAAAATATTAAATATTGTCAGGTTATGTATGAAAAGTACAATCCCAGTCTCTGTTGTCTTTTAACATCACTTAATGCATTATATTTTGTTTTAATATGTATATACGTACATATTTGTATTTAAATAAAGCTTCATCGTTTTCTCCTGAAGTATTTGATATTTACCACATACATTAAAAGTACCACAATTACTTTCTATGCGTTCCTATTATATAATAATACCAAATACATAAAGGAAATGTTAAAATACATGTGGGGTGCAGTAGAAACCATAACGGCTTATATACAAACCACATATATCAAAAGAGTAAAATTCGAAACATCCCTCAGCACTTAAACTTTTTAAAAAGTGCCTCTGTTTTCCAAACTGAGACGGTTTCTCACATGTGAGCGGTGTGAGCTGCAGAGGGCGAGGACGGCAGGTCTGTGGGACCCCGGCCTGCAGTAAGAGGAGAGATTAGAGAGATTACAGTTAAAGAGCATCTCGTCCTGTGGAGCCCCTTCTAAACATCAGCTCCCATCAGATGCTCCTGGCCTGCAGGAGGAAACAGCAGAGATTAGACCTGTTTAACTCTAATCCCCCCCTCATCTGGAGCAGAAGACCACCGCTCCACTGCAGGAGACAAAGAGACACACAGAGGGGACGAGTCTTCTACTCCCTCTGCTCTCAAACTTTCTTCACTGTTGATCGATAGAAACATTCGGACTGTGCAGTTATTTTGAAAGGTTTATAGAACAGAGACGTTACGGGATTAGGGAGCTTTGGACGTTAGCTCCTCCAGGTGTTTACTCATGTTTGATTCGTGGAACATGTTTGAATATCTGAATAAAGGACGTAAAGATAATAAAATGTTGGATAAAAAAAGATGAAAGAGACTGTAAAGAGCCTCATTCTTTTTTTAAAATTGATTCCTAGCTGTGTTCATCAACTTGACACGAGCAGAGAAACTCAGAATTTCCCTCTGGTCAGTGTGAGCTCATTAATTCTTTAACGTGTTCAGTTGGTCGGGGGGGCAGCTCGTCCCTGATGAATTGAAAACTTCAAACCTTGATGTATTTTTTACATTTCATCATTAAAACTTACACTCGTGACAAAAACAGCTTCTGCAAAGTTTGAAACATCCTCGTGTTGTTGCCTTGATTCAAAGTCTTCTTCACTTTGAGGCGTCGCTTCTTTCATAGTTTTTAAATCCACTCAAATCGCTTTACAACACATTCATACATATACTTCTCTAATACACACAGGAGCCTTTCAAGGGACTTGAGGGGCCCCAGACAAAAGGGACTCTGCAAACCTACAAATGGAGAATTCTTGTGTCGTCTGGCATTCAGGTTGTTGCAGCTCAAAAGTGATGTCGTCACAAACATCCTTAGTGATGAAGAGGTTCCACTGTTTACTGTGCTGTGGCTGTAGCTGCGTCGCTATCAGCTCTAAACATCTTTGTAAACTTTCCCCTCAGCGCATCACACTGCACTTTGTGTATCTGCCGCACCAGTTGCTCAGTAACTTCCATAAATCACAACCACACGTCAGGATCCGTGAATGAGTCATAAAAAAAGCTGAAGAGCCGTGATCGTGTGTGAGCTTTCAAGGTTCATTCTGTGTATTTCGTAACTCAATTCTGTCCTTTAGAATTAACAGAATTAATTTAAAAACACTTTCAATCACTGTAATGATCCAGCACAGGGGCACGTAACTGAGCTGCTCCCTCGTTAACAGGCTCCAGAGGTCGGCCGGTCACTCTTCCAGACTGCAGGTAAAACACCGAGACACAAAATCGACTGCAGCGATTAAACTACACGATTGGAGAAAGTTCCAAGTTCAAAACTTTACTTGCAGAATGATGAACAAAACCTCACAAAGCGTCAGAACTCAGAGGAAAAGTCAACAAGCAAGAACTAAAACTGTTTTCACACATGAGTTGGACTCCAGATGCAGAACCGATGGGTAAATAACGGAGATCGAGTCTTTGCAGTTTTCGGGAACAGACGATTAGATCAGCTGACTCTGCTGCAACTTTTAAATCTTGTCTTAAAACTTACTTTTACTTCTGTTCTCTGACCTGTTTTCACTTCATGTGTTTCCGTGTGTATGTACAAGGATAAACTGTCTGCATTTCATTACTTACACCTCTTGAGACATTTCAATGTTGTAATTGTTTTGTGTGTATTTGCTTGATAAGTGCTGTACAAATAAAATGATTATTATAAAAGTTTAGGTATTTCTTTGCAGCCTTTGTACTTCATTGTTGAATCATTTAAAACACAGCCCTGCTTTCCTGTTGTGTTGGAAATGATATGAACTTTAACAGCACAACAAAACATCCACCGTGCACGTGTTAGCAGGTTCAAAGAAGCCATATGCAAATTGCATTCTTCTGTGTGTGTCTGTGTGATGGACCTGGTCGTCGGCTTTGAAATAAAACACGTTAATAGTTTAAGAGGTAGAACAAAATCCAGGGATCTCTGATGAGCCGATGGCAACGAGTGATCAAAGTCGTAAACAGAAAAGTAATTTTAGTGAGTAATAAAAAGGACAAATAGACGGACTGAATGATTGATTGATGGATGGATAGAAAACTCTGCCAGACAGACTCACATGCAGGCGCTGACGCAGTGTCTGAGAATGAGAGGCGGAGGTGGAGTGAGCGAGCGAGGGAGGAGAGAGAGAGAGAGAGGAGAGAGAGAGAGAGAGAGAGGAGAGAGAGAGAGAGAGAGAGAGAGGGAGAGAGAGAGAGAGAGAGAGAGAGGGAGAGAGAGAGAGAGAGGGAGAGAGAGAGAGAGAGAGAGAGAGAGAGAGAGAGAGGGAGAGAGAGAGAGAGAGGGAGAGAGAGAGAGAGAGAGAGAGAAGAGAGAGAGAGGAGAGAGAGAGGGAGAGAGAGAGAGAGAGAGAGAGAGAGAGAGAGAGAGAGAGAGAGAGAGAGAGAGAGAGAGTAATGAAACATTTTTAAAAACAATAAAGTGGAAAATGACAGTTAACTCACCTGATAATTGGTTCAGTGCCAGACCACACACAGGGATGAGCACACGTACACACACACACACACACACACACACACACACACACACACACACACACACACACACACACACATATTGCATACCTGGCTGGGTGGGCTTGGTTGCTCAAGGCGAGAGCTGCAGTTTTAACTCGTTGCCATGGCAACAACACCAACGATATATTAGATTCATAATATTTAAAGTGCTGAAGAATTTGCTTTAAAAGTTTTTGAATCACTCACAAATTGTGGATGTCCATATTTCCAGCAAATCTTCATCATCATCATCATCATCATCATCATCATCATCATCATCATCATCATCATCATCATCATCATCATCATCATCATCCGAGGTGGATACATGTGTCTTTACTTGGTTTAGCCTATAATCTCTCACTGTTGTGCTCTTCCTAACTTGTAATTGTGAGAATATGAGTCACGACTTAATTGTCTTATTTCCCCACTTTACACTAACACGACCACATGATCACGAGCAGGTCAAACCCCCCAGAGACACGAGGCGAGGAGGCTCTGACTCAGCACCTGTGTGACTTTAATTATCATAATTGGTCTATTTTTTGGTTCTTGAACGAGCGTAATGACCTGAAACTGTCAAACACTTCGCTCGATAGACACTTTGGGACGTTTTCTCATGATTGTAACTGTTTAACATTTGTTCAGTTTAATGCAACTGCCTCAAAAGAACGTGTATTTCAGAAATAGTCTCTTTTTTTCTAGTGGCGGTTGTTTGTAGTTTGTACCTGCAGAGGGCAGCGCAGGTTTAAAAGATAAGGTACCTGAGCTGGAGTCTGACTCGGAGTCTCATAAACATCATAAACTTTAACACAGATGTTGCTGATGTTTGTGTTTTCACTACATCCGTCACTTCTGCTGTTTGTGTCAAGAATTATTGTCATAGTTAGTTTATGCTTTTGTTATGAAGGCACTGGGCCCCAGGTGATTTTACATGTGAGGGAAACCAGACACCAGAAGGGGTTGATGGTTTTTTACCAGAGAGGGAGACAGCAGACACCTTTTGTTTGTTTGTTTGTTTGTTTGTGTGGTGTATTTAGCTAACATGGATCATTTTGACACGTGTGTAAAACATAATGACAGGTTTAAAGCTAGCGGCGCCTGATTTCTGGACTCTCAGACTCCCTAAGTGTTATTACAATATGTTACTTGTTAGTTCTCTCCTCCCGAGAATGCTCTTTGACCTGTTAGATGGAGAGGTTCCCATCTTCAAGTAGGAAGGACATGTTTTGAATTAGATGCCCCTATGTATGATGTCATTTTATCTCAAGTTTTGGGCGTAAACAAGTTCCCTATATGAATGCTTGTCCGACACCGGCGACTCAGACTTCTGAATTGGCCGAGAACGTCTCGGGTGTGCCTAGGTACCCGTCCTGACCTGTAACTTCTGTGTAATAAACCTTATTATACAAGCAAGAACGGTGTCCGCGGAGATTCCTTCATCATCATCTTCAACATCACTGCTGCTTAAAATATACGACATTTGTTTGTTTGTTTGTTTGCTTGCAGAATAAACCACGTGATGCCTGCCTGGACAATTCACTTTTTTCATTTTGAGATCAAGTTTTAGCTTTGATTGTTTTTCCTCTTTCTAATCAAGTTTGAGGACATCGTCACCAATACGACCGTTTCATCTGCGGATCTGTAAATAACACAGGATGTTTGGACGGGTCTTCTGTTTCCACTGTGGGACTCGTTTGTCAGATGTTCCCCCGTACAGTTGGCGTTCCTCTCACCCCACACCATCCTCCTCTTCCTCGTCATCCTCCTCATCATCAGGTTTCTTCTGTCCCATGTATTCACTACAGGTCGTCGCTTGGGGCCTAACTGATCATAAACCTTAACTGTGTTTTGAAAGGTGCGATATGAGTAAAGTTCAGTGTTGTTATGATTAGTTATGATTAATACATGAACTGGGAATGTGGAGTGAAAAGTTATGTGGAGGAGATGAGGCTGTTGGCACGGAAACCCAGTAATAATAAAATATACTGTATAGTGTGAATGTTTGTGCATCTTTTATTTATGTGTTTTCTTTAGAGCAAATAAATGCAGAACCTTGATTCATACGTATTCTATTGAAAACCACAGGTACAATCTGAACAATGTGACGGCGGCAGGAAAATAAAATAAATCCAAGTTGACAGGACGTCCAGAGTAAATTAATTAGCCGCTTCAGACGTGGAACAAAACAACATTGGTAAATTTCCCTGGATGGAATATTTGACCTGTTAATCTCGTGCCTCTCTTCCCAAAGCTCCTCCACCTCAGATGTAATCAGCTCGGCTGAGGCCGATATTTCTCTCCAGTGGGATTATTCTGTCCAAACAGCCGCCAACAGGAGTTTCAGTTCAACAAACATGTGTCAGAGCTGAACTGGAAGCAGACATTAATGCAGGGGTGGAGGTCGGAGACTCGTGGAGACAAACGGGTGAAGGTGGAAGTAAAGCTGCCCAAGCTGCACCACATTACACACACCGAGGGGTAGCATGTCCCTAAATGTACCTGAGTCTGCTCCTGGGAAAAACTGTCAAAGAAAATAGGTTGAAAATCGCTTTGCAAAGAAAAGAAAGCGTGTATGAATAATTCCTGTTTGTGCGTGTGCAGTGGGGATGTTTGTGCAGAACACAGAGTACATCTGACGGGTTGGGATAATATTTTGTGACTTATCGTAGCTGCAAATGTTTCCAACGTACTTTCTGCACATTGGCTGCGTTTGGTGTTTTCCTGTCAGATTTACGAGAAGCAGAAGAGAAGAAGATAACGTCCTCTTCCATGAGGTCATGTCGGGTTCGTCCAAATCTCAGTGTTATGTAACTTTAAAATGTCAGATCAGGGCATAATAATACAAATGAAGCTGTCCGCTGCATTTCTGCTGGAGTCGTGTTTTTAGTTCTGTTTATGATTTTTTATTTATGATCTATACTTAAGATAAGGGATCAGACTTTCCTGTGCCGGCTTGCTCCAACATCACAACAATATATAATATAATAGGATAGAGTAAATAAAACAACGCTAAGTCTAAAAATATAAATGTAAATAAGTGTAATGTAAATTAAATGAAAATATAAAGTGTATAAAGAATAAATGCAGAATCAGAGCCTGACAGAAATGAGAATGCAATAAGTCAGTTACATGAGACAGTGAAACTAATACTAAATAAAAGTTGCAGTGAGTAATAATGATAAAAGTATTGCACGTGATATTAAATATAATATTACACATACAACATTACACTCACGCAACTTCACCCCAAATTGAGGGAGATGTGATTATTGTGAAAAAATGAGAAGCTGAGCCTGACCCACTGAAATGATCACACTGAATTCTGGGAAATACAAAGTTTGGACGCAGTATTTTAAATAAAGAAAAGTATCTTTGAAAGTGAAAGACGTCAGAGAGCATGTTTGATGTTTTCCTGTTTTTCACTCCAGGAAACTGGGACCAGCAGGTCGGTCGCACTCCCACTCGCGTCGTGCACTTTATCTGCTTGATTGATGTTTCCTCTCTTTCACCAGGAAAACTTTAAAAACAGAGACTCGCTGTTTTTACTTCAGTCAAACCAACATCATGGCGTCGGGCGGAGAACTGTTTGTTGCTGCTGCTGTTTTTGTTGCTTCCCTCATTTCACACAGTGAGTTTGAGATATTATTTCCTTATCTAATATTTCATCTATTGATTTGTGGGTAATTTACGTGTTGAAATCTTTATTTTTTACTTTTGTATCACGAATGTGTTTTGCTGCAAATCTTTACTGGTACATTTGTGAAAACCCCTCTGCTTGTTTCTTATTCATTATTTTTGCTCATTAAGAATTAGGTTCACTGACTTTATAGTTACCTCAGAGTCTGTAGCTTCTTCTTAATCAAATCTCAAAACATATTTTTATTATACCAAATCCCCTGATTTTACTTAATCATAGTTTTTATTATTTCAATGAGTGCCTCTTTGCTTTAATTTCTGTCACACATGTACAAGTTGTAGTATTTCTATCCTTTCTTTCTATTATGACAATGTTTTCATTTGTTTTATAGTATAAGTATTATTATGATATATAATATTATTATTGATATATTAAACCTGCTGCCATGGAGGTCGTTGCTAGTTGTTGTCTGTTGGTTTTGTTTGTAGGTTTTTATTTGTTTGCAGGATTTTGTGAACACTTGGTGAAGTGATGATTAAAGAGCAGATACATGAATATTATATGACATTTTTTTACTATGATTTATTACAAAGAAGGGTTTAGGTTTTCAGACAACTTCCTCTTATCTTTATATTTTATATTTCTGCTATAAAAACTATAAAACCATGTGTGAGATCAGCCTTGGTGGAGGAACCTGCTGGGAGCCATGACAACGTGACTGAACCTTTCCACATGTGACACTCGTGCGCTGCATGTTGAGCAAAGATAATTGTTCAAGTGTCTTTGACTTTATCTCCTGTGTTTGTGCGTTTTGCTCATTTCAGGCGAGGGGATCATTGGGGGCAGAGACGCATTGCCACACTCTCGGCCTTACATGGCCTCCATCCAGGTGCCAGATGGGGAGAACCTGACACATGAATGTGGGGGGTTTGTGGTGGCAGATCAGTGGGTGATGACGGCAGCTCACTGTCTCTCCACCGGGTGAGGAAACCTTCTTCCGAGCATGATGCGTGTAGTTACGTGGGAATCAGGACAAATATAATGCAGTTCTCTGGTATTCTGGGATTTTTATGTTTACTCCACAATATGTTTTGAGGATTATTTTAAAGCTGTAATATGACTGTGCTCTCTTCACAGTCCTAACGGGAGGAAGGTCGTGCTGGGTGTCCATTCTCTGAGTGAACCTGAGGAAACAAAGCAAACCTTTGACATTTTGGAGCTTTACAACCACCCAGACTACAGCCGGTCAAATTACGATAACGACATTGCTCTAATTAAGGTAAGTTGTATATTTTGTGTTGGTTGTAAAGTCATCACCATGGAGAGTGAGTGGAAAAGGTCGATCTCATGCGTGGTTTCTGCAGCTGGATCGTCCGGTCAACGTGTCCGAGGCTGTTAAACCGGTGGAATTCCTGCGAGTGGGAGGAACAAATCCCGGCACCGGTGCAGAGGTGGACACAGCTGGCTGGGGTTCCCTGGACGACCTGGGCTCCAGACCCGACAAGCTCAAAGAGGTGGCGGTGGACATGTTCAGCTCGACTCGCTGCACACGCAGTGACTACTACGGCAGGAAGTTCACCAGCAACATGATGTGTGCGCACAGGGTTTGTCCAGAACCCTGTCATCAGCCGTTCAGGAAAGAAGACAGCTGTGATGTAAGCTTTAGCTCCTACAGAATGTAAATGATCACATCGCTCACAGTCAGAAATATGACCGTGCTTATGTTTTTAAAGCCACACTGTGTAACTTTTACCCAGCAACAGCGCCCTCTGCAGCCACACATGGGGATTAACTCTGTGTATCAATGAACAGTGGATATTACCCATGAACCAGAAGAGCTGCAGCGGGAACAAATACAACAAACTCTCGCTGCGTCTCTATTCGGGTGTCACATCCTTCAGAGGCTGCATTTGAAGACCGATTGCGTCACAACTTCTTTTCAGCGTTTTTAATCAACCGAAGAACTTTCCCGCACGTAGCAGTGAATCAGCCCAGCTCATGTTTACAATTCTTCGTTTCCTGCTGAATATTGGAGATAAACTCTGGTTTTTAATAACTTCTGAGTCTTTTTAACGGATCCACAGCTCAGCCTCACTCTTAAAGTGTCTGGAGCTGAATGTGACAGTTGAAGCTGTGACTCTGAGTCAGTTCTTCTCACAGGAGATCGAACCCACTCACCAGAGTCACAGAGAACAGACGCTCAGGGAGTGAATGTTCACACTCACTCGACCATCACACTCAGTTTAACAAATCTGCTGTTTAAAGGTAAAAAAAAGTTGCATTGTGCTGCTTTAAGCAACTTGGGGTCACCATCGTTCTTTCAGTGTAATGTTTGACCGTTAAAACGTCTCCTGATTGTCTCTGTCTCGTCCTTCAGGGAGACTCTGGGGGTCCTCTGCTCTACAATGGAGTTGTGGTCGGCATCACTTCCAACGGGGGAAAGAAGTGTGGCCAAATTAAAAAGCCTGGAATTTACACCATCGTCTCCCACTACACGGCGTGGATCGACGACACCATGTCCCTGCAGCCGACTGCAGCAGGCGACCAGAGCAGTTAGACAGAGCACAGCCGAGACCTTATATCCATGTTTGATATTGTTTAGCAGGTTTTATACAGGCTCAAGCAAGTCAAAGTGTTTTACCATATGTAGCTGAGGTGTGCATATGTCGTTTGTAAGTAGAATGCATGACTCTAGAGACATAATTCCCAGTATGGCAAACATTCAACAACCACCTACACAAGCATATTCACCTGAATAATATCTTGCTTACTATATTTCACATTAGTATATTTTTTTAAACAAATTTGTGTACGAAGGAATCAATAAAATACATGCAAGAAAATAAATATCCCATATTTTATACTTTTCTGGTGTTTTATTTGAAGTTTTTACAAATGTTTACTTTTACATCCCCTCTCTTAACCTTAAATCTGAAGCTCTTGCAAGAACAGGTCATGTCAGCCAATCAGAAGAGGAGCTCGCAGCCTTTTCTCCTGTGAAATGAAGCCCCTGTAATAAATACACGTCCCTGTGGCAGATCGTGATATTAGCACATTTAAAAGAAAAAACAATTTGCAATGTAATTCAATACAATTCAAAGGGAAAACTCATTTTAAACACCAAATCAAAAATGATCTTAGATATCAACCTCTAAAACACTTCACTGACCTTAAACCAGTGATTTAGCTGTTGGAATTAAAACTGAATATTAGATAATAATGATGCATGCTCATATCAGTGTGTAACTGTATCTCCCCCTAGTGGGAGAAGCTGCAGCAAAATCCCCAAAAGTATAATTTGATTAAATATAAAAACATTTAGTATTTTTTTGTACTTTTGCCTCTCAGTACTCTCTTCACTTGTGTACTTCTGGACATGCTCTCGTACTGTACGGCTGCTAACTGTGCTCACTTTAAATCAATAATATCATTCTTATAAATCCAGATTCTGAAGAAAATGTCAATGAAATGAAGTTGTTTGAATAAATTGGATGGACTTGCTTCCACCTCCCTGCAGACAAAGTATTATCTGACGTACTCTGAGGTACATTAAGGGATTATTCATTGGGAGAAATAATCATTTAGAAATTATCCAGAATAATTGACCAAGACATTTGACCCCAACCCTTGTTATTAATACTTTACATTTATTTCAATGCAGGTACTTTCTTACTTTATATAACGTTGATGTGGTACTTTGACTTTTACTTGAGAACATTTGTGTGTATCTATTTGTACTAATACTGAAGTACTACCTCCACCGCTATGAATTATTATTACTATTGAATTATTGCTGAATCTTAGTGCATCACATGCAGAGGTAAAAGAAATGTGACACAACCTGCGAGTAAACAAAGAAAAAATCATTTCAAAGTGACAAAAGAATCTGAAAGAAAAGAAAATGAACATTGATATCAGATGTATGTAGTTTAGTGGGTCACACACACACAGACACACACACACACACACACACACACATACAATACATACACACAGACACACAAACACACACACACACACGCACATACAGTACATACACACACACACTCACTCTACACACACACACACTCACTCACACACACACACTCTCACATTCACACACTCACACACACACACACACACACACATCACTCTCTCTCACACACTCAGTCTCACACTCATACAACACACACACACACACACACACACACACACTCACATATTCACACACACACAGACATACACACACTCAGACACACTCACACATTCACACACACTCACTCTCTCTCTTTCACACACACACACACACACACACACACTCCCACAGTCTCATACACACACAAACACACACACACATTACAGGGGAATTGCACCATCACCCTGAGCAGCTGCGCTACTGCTGCTGTCAAAACAGGACTGTACCACTCAGTAAAATGGGAGAGGGGGGGGTGTGTCGTCCTCTCAGCTCTAGTTGGTAAATCCCCTGAATGACTCACTCGAGCTGACACATAATTAAATCTTAACTTTATAAAAATTAACTTGTAACAAAGTCATAATCAAAGTTTGACAGTGTCGGTGTTTCCTCCGAGGTGCCGTCAGCAGAGCCTGCCCCCCCTCCCCCGTCCCGGATGTGGACGTGTCCGCTGTGTTGTGTGTTCTCCGGGGTGATGGAGGAGAGGATGTAGCCGCTCGGGCCCGGTCACTTCTTCTTCTTCAAACACGCAACGTCCATTCGGTTTCTTTTTTAAAAAAGCCCCGCGGCCTCGCGACACGATGGCCGGTATCAGGTCCGTTAACGGGAGGCTGTCCGGCATCAACCCCGCTGTCAGGTGACGTCAGTGCTTTCCGTTCGCAGCGGTGGTGGCGAAGCTAACCGGGCTAATGCTAACCCCGGGGCTGCTAGCCGTTAGCTCGTTCGAGTTACCGTTAAAGATGCGACGCTAACGTTAGACGCACGTTTACTGGTTTTCATTTTTTATTTTATTGTTTTATTTGTTTTAATCTGCTGCTGACGCGAACATTAATTCGTCTGTTTGATTTTTTTAATGGAGCTTCCGGTTCGTCTGAGGCTATAATAAAAAAAAAACTCAGCAGTGGTTTGAAATCACATGATTATGGAAGATATTCAAATAAACGTGATTTATAAAATATATTAGTGTTCATGTAAAATACCAGAGAGGCATACAAATCAAATATAAAGAGGTGTGCTCCCTTTTATTTAGGTTATTAATACAGTTCAGTGTGGATCTAGACTCAATGGGACACATGAGCTTATAATAAAGCTGTTATAATAAATATATGAAGACATTTTAATGGTAATAGTAGATTCATATGAAATAGAAGCAGCTGTCAAATCTACCAGAAAGAAGTGAGACCTGTTAATCTATTGTAATTATACAGTTTGGTGTTTGTTTGGATTCAATTGGTCACATGACATAAAAATATGATTTTAAAAAATCATCTAATATGAAGAATATGCTAAAGCTCAATTAAAGGATGTGTGTCTAATTAGTCTAGGGTAATAATATCTGATATTATTTATAGTCAGTGGGTCAAAGTAAACACAATGGAGGTGTTGTCTCTTATTCAAATGTGAATTTACCTATGGTTCCTATGTGATCAGGAAAGAATATCAAATATCCAGCTTAACACTGACTTCACAGGTTTCTAATACAACATTCCTGCAATGAATCCTGATTATTAACAATTTTAATAATTGTCTATTGTCTCATAATCTGACGATTGTGTGACTTGAGATAATGGCCGTACCTCATGTGAGATACTAAACGTCACCTGAAGTTTGACAGATCAAATTAAACTACATTTAAGGTCCAATGTGTTGGTAATTTCTGCCTCATGAATTTCTGCTGCTTCTAAAGTATTTTGTTATATTTTCCAGTTGCTGTCGCATGCGCCAGGTCCAGTCTCTTCTCTGCGGGGGAGGGGCCACCACTCCTGATGGCGTCCTGTGCTCTCTTGGTACGTTTGTTGTGTCTTTACGTGACCTGGTTAACTGCACTGAGAACTGTTGAGTCTTGAGGAAACTATTTATAACAGATACGGCGAATACAGGAAGTTATGAGGCCCCAAACAAAAAAAAACCAGCTAATGAACGTCAGTGCAATGTTTCTGTGTATTTCAGGAATTGACAGCAGATATAATGGGGGGTGCACTGAGCTGGCGAAATACCTTTTCTACGGACTCTACGAAAGAAATCCGCTGAATCTGGATCACGTCCTTGAGGAGTTTCCAGAAGAAATGCTCGATGGTAAGTTCACTCGATTGTCAATCATTTATTTGTGCTTATTTTGGTGTTTATTCACTCGGACTCACAACGTATCCCCTTGACAGATGTGATCCTGCTGATCAAGGCCGAGTGTGTTCACCTGTACTGCAACCCACTGAACTACAGTTACCTGTTGCCCTACGTCTCCCACTGGAGGAACCTGCATCTTTACTGCATGACAGAGGCAGAGGTAGTAAACCTTCTCCCTTCATCTACCATTGCTGTTAATTATACTTCCTGTGTGCTTAATCTACGAGTAGGAACCTTGTCAGGGGTATTTAGGCTTGTTGATACCTCCACCTGGCTGCAGTTTTAACCCTTGCAGATTAATATCCATCTTTTGCAAGCATTTGTTTACGAGTCAAGTCAGTTTAGGTTGTATTCTAGCAAATACAATATAGAAATACACCAGATATTTCCTGAGCACAGGGCTGGATCTCTTTAGAGTACTCGTATTGCTTTGAAAACTCACACAGATCAAATTGTTGCCTTTTCCCTCGCTGAAATTTTCAAGTAGTTTGTAGTTTGGATTTTTTTTTCCTTTACTAAGTTGCACAACCCCTGTACTTTCCCCACCTCTGTCCCCAGTATGAAGATGAGGAAGCTGCGGAGGAATTCAAAATCTCCAGCTTTGTCAGGATGGTACAGGACTGCTATCGCATCGGAGTGCCGTTCAGCTCCCAGGGTACCTTTTATCACCTTTTAATCACCACAGTGTTTCCACGGCTGACACATTTAAGGGATAATTAAAAGTGTTCAAACAGTAATTGCATGACATTACATATCAGTGTCGGTGTCTTAATAGCTTGTACTTACTGTGTAATTACACCAACAGCCCATGTAATTATGCTTGATTTACTGTTTTTAGGACACATCCAGAAGTTTGATATGTTTATGGTGGAGAAGTGGCCCCTGATTCAAGCATTTGCCTTGGAAGGCATCGGTGGAGGAAGCTTTTTTACCATCAAATACAAGGTTCGTTTAAACATGGGAAAAATATGTTTGCTAGGCTCTGAGGTTTGAAAAACAAGTTTGCAGAATTGGTTTGACAGTTGTTGCACTGAGCTCCTTCTATGTGCTTGTTTCACTCACATTGTTTATTTCTGTTTTTCTTCCAGCTTATAGATATAAGTGAGAAACTTTGGCAGGTGTACACCAGACTCGACCCAGTGTCTCTGGACAGTCTGCTCGCTGAGGTATTGCTGACTTGATTCATCTGCTGTTTTAACCTTCGTAGGATTCTGTTGTATTAATACATGACACTTAAATCATCTGATGAATAAACGTATATAATTCCATTATCAATAAATGATTATTCAGTCAGTCAGTTGAAAGAAATTGAACTTATTGCCTTTTAATGATTCATTATTTGTATATTAGTAAAGCATAAACATTTTAAGACATCAGTTGAGACAGAAACAACCACAACCAACGATAGTCTGATTATTTTTGGCCTTGTATGGATCATCTGCCACCATTAATGATACTTGCTATGCACAGTTGAACACAACCATATATGCTATTCATTCTAACGTTGTTGTCTTTTTTTAATCTTAGGACTTGATCAACTTTGAGAAGCAGTGGAGTGGCTTTTTCTCCAGCATGGACCTGGAGAGTCATCTGTCCATCCTGGAACTGTCTGAAGCTCAGGCAGGGGAGGTGAGTTTATACCCCTCAGAATCCTACATGATAGTTATATATTTTTATTCTAAAATTACTAATAAATGTCAGGAGAAAATATAGTACCTAAATTAGATATTAAGTGTTGTAATGTGTTTTCTCATGAACCTACAGTTATTCCGTTCGTATTACTCTCACGGACTGATCTCCAGCAACATCACAGATAAAAGGTATTCAACTTATTGAACAAACTACAGTTTTATAGTCTTGTAGTTTGTATGAAGCAAAATACTAAGGCTTAATCAAACGTTTCTTTGTTTCAGTAAAAGCCAGCAGCCCTTTGTGATGTTTGGGAAGCACTCGTCGTCAGAGGACCTGGAGAACGATTCGTTCAACTTCCCTTCAGAAAGTCATCAGGTCCGCAACACGGGGCCTCAGGGTTCTACAGCCACACACATGGTGAGAAGCACCGAGAGGAGAGCCACTGCTGATGATACTCGGGTGGTGTAGAAACAGGAGTGTGGGGAAAACTGTGAAATCTAGTATGAGGAAAGAACCTCATTAAGTGAACCTGAATACAAACACAACATGTCTCCTTTAAAGACAGATGCAAGCCTGCAGCACCACCTGGTGAAGTGTTTTGTTACAACCATCAGACAGGGATGTACCGAGCAGTGTTTTGACAAATCCTGGAAACATGTGTTTGCTGATCATATGTCTCCTGTGAGTCTTTTAAAGACACGTTTTCTTGTCCATCAGGTTCTGCAGTGTGTGGCTCCTAAAGGACCCTTAGCCTGCTCCAGAACCTATTTCTTTGGGACGACCCACTCTCCATACCTGGGTGAGGTTTCACTGCATTTATTTACTGTGTTTTTCAACTGTGTATTTGTAAAACGGTGATCGTCTCTGGAGTACATTTCATTTACATAGGATTTAAGGTACGAACTAATCCCATAATTTGCATTGCTCTGTATTTCACCCACAGGAAATCAAACTAAGGAGCCGAAGAAAATCGAAGTCTTGTAAGTGATTTATATTTTTGATAGATAGAATTTATAGAGATTAAATGTTGGAGAATATTGGAATGAGAGAGTTTTTCTATTTTTCAGACTTTTATCACAGATTTATTCAGCTGCCGTTCAAGCCGTCCTTTCAGGAATCAAGTGCTACTCCTGCACCTCGAGTGCCACCAAAGTAAGAAACAAACCAAAACACCCATTTTAACATTTGTCTTACAGCAAGTACAATCCCTCATAGAGGCGTGTTTATTATTCCAGGCCAAGGATGTAGCAGAGACCACTTTCCTCGTGGCTTTGGACTTGATGAATTTAAGCCAGTACCGCAGTTTTCTCAGGTACAGATTGATTTTTCGCGGTCTCACTGTTGTTCTCTGTGTGAGACGTTTAGCCAAGCGTGAAATGAAATGTATTGTTTGAATCGCCTTTGATTGTGTGTTTTCTCTCCTCAGGTCCAAGTGTGAATTCAGCATTCAAGCCGTGAACAAGGAAGGGAGGTGTGTGTGTGTGTGTGTGTGTGTGTTGACGTGTCCTGTTAGGTCATCTGTTAAGCCTCTGTATTGTCTGCACGTCTCCTTCACGTTTTTCAATAGTGTTATTTGAAAGAGAATCACAGTAATTTATCCTTTTTGTTGCAGGATCATTCCTCTGACTGACAAGCAAAGCCGTTATGTATTAAAAACAGTAAGTTAGAAACGTTGAAAATACTTGTGTATAATTTTGTACGTTTTCATCCTCACTGTGTGTACTTTTTTTTCGAAGGCCTCCATGACCATCCACGACATCCCCGACCTGCAGAGCAACAGAGGCGACCTGGGCTCTGTCGTCTTCTCCGAATCCTTCTTAGAATCCAGCATCAATATCCAGCAGAAAGGTACAATATGGATTCAACTCAGTGCAACTAGAATACTTGACTGTTAACAGGAGGCTCTTTGAAACAACAGCGGAGTCGTCTCAAAATAGACTTCTTCCTGCCCCGAGGATCATAATTGTGATTCATCCTCCACGTTTGTCCTTCTGTGGCGTGTGTCGTCTGTTTCCTCTCCTGCAGATGGCACTGTGTCCTCAGACAGCTGCTACACCATCCTGACTACAACCGTGCCTCGCTATGCCTGCTGGCCGGTACGTGCACGGCTGAAAATGAGATGTATATTATAATATTGTCAAGAACACGACCACGTTTTGGATTTGGAATAATTACTTTGTCTACATTACAAATACACAGCGGTAGGGTTTTTCCTCCAACGTTGTTTGTTTCTGGGTTTTTTTTTTAGATGGAGGCAGATGTGAAGCAATCTGAGCAAGCCCAGCATCTTACGAAGGTATATTCAGAGGCTTTATTTGCTCCCTCCACACATGCCTGTCTGCCCCCGAGTGTTGTACGTATGAGTGTGGTGTGTAACGACCCACAATATGTGTTTTAATAGAAAGAGGAAGGCACTTGTTTGGGAACGGCTCTGACTGTGGCAGATGCTGCATATGCTTTCTCCAGCAGCCAGCTCTCCACGCCAGAAGAAGGTGACACTCTCACTTGACTCATTTTTCATACTTCCCACTCATGTTATCGTACGTTATGTGACATCGAGTTGCGATTCCGTCTAATTTGTTTTTTATTGCTTGTTTAAATTTAAATTATAGGAAAGATCATCTTCTTCTCTGAGGGAATCCTGTTCATCCATTCTCAGTATGGGAGCATTACTCTGTCCAAGGATCACATCAACACCATCAAGTTCTATGATCCGGTATGTGTGTGTTAATAATGTGACTGGATTAGTTTTCACGTTATATCTTCAGTTGTTTTCTTGCACATGAACCCATCTGTACATTAACTCTTTGTTTTATGTGTCCTCTTCTCACCAGGACTCCAGTGCGGTGGCTTCTCTCTTTGTAGAGTACGACAGCAGCTTCCTCCCACACCTCCCGTTCCCTCTCCACAGCTCGGACCAGTGTCTGGTCTTTGCTCTGCAGCCGAGGTCAAAGAGCCACAGGGCCTTTTATTCCAAGGTAAGACCTTCGGCCAGTGACCTCTGACAGGGGTCGTCTGAGTTGAGCTGATTCAGAACCTCATCACGACCATGTAACATAAATCAAAGGATTTCTTGATAGGAGTGGTGAACACAGTAAATATTGGAATAGTTATTACAGCATCACTCTGTGTTTAAAATGACACGTTATAAGTATTAACCCCCGTTTATCAAACATACTTTGTCAAGTCTTTCACTTCGACTATGACTGAAAATATTTATTCTCAGTATGAGTGAGTTATTGATAAGATAAAATATATGTTTTGGTTTTCTTTTGGTCCTTGGATCATCCAATACTGTAAAAAACAAAATGTTATTCTCCTACTTCATTCTTTATTCTACATCTCCAGTGGTTTGACCCTTGGCTCTATTGTTGTGTGCAGGTTTTATCAGTGTGGCAAAGCTCTGAATCTGGACTCACTCTGCAGCTGCTGGACCAGGATCGACTGAGCTGGACCCAGAAAAACATGTAAGGCTGCACAATTATATTTCAAGCTGTCTAATAAGATTGTAATTTTGGGTTTATCATCAATCAATCCCTTTAATAATTAAACAATTGCATTTGATCTGTCTTTAATGTCAGGCACGCCCGGCTCCAGAAGCTGCACAACAGTCAGGAGCCTCCAGTGGCCAAACGCAGAGGCAGCCTGAAGACTTCATACTCTCAGCTGCCAGAGCAGGACATGTTAGTACACAGAGCAGTCTCACACTGAAGTCCCTCAGGGTTGCACTGAACAAGTAATAAAACCTGATGCTGCCACAGGTATTGCTTATTCATCAGTATGTATTCCCAATATAGTATTTAAGCCTGTGTTTCTTGACGCAGAGTTTTTATCAGTGCTGACCAGCCACTCTTGGAAGGTGCATAGAAGATAATGTAGCCTCATTATCTGGCCGAAAATACGCAGCGCACACACTCTATGACTATGATCAGTAAAGCTGAAACAAGGGAGCACGGGAAGGCACTCCTTGGCAACTTTTTAGTCCTCCCAAATCGCTCCTAAATCTGTCACCGGGTATAATTAGACGTCCAACTGTTTTATGTACCTGTACCCAGAATTAACATACTGTACAGTGCTTATGAATTATAGCTGCCCCCCTTTTGCACAACTTTGCATTTTCCGTGTCACTTCTAACGGCTTTTCCCTCCACCAGAGATTACAAATATATTTTTTAATTTTAGCGCTAAAACTCCAGCAAATGCACTTGAAGAGAATTCAAAACAGTGTTCGTGGAATGAAGTACGAAGTCTTAGCTGTTATATTGCTGCAAAGTCTAAAAATCTTGTGTCGCCTTAAATACGTTAAGATATTCCATACTTTAGGTAGGTCTTTATTTTATTAACGTTCATTTTAAACATCACGTGGGGAAGTGCAAGTAATTCTTGGACTCTGATATTCCTTCATATCGGTCTGACACAGACGAGGTTTTAAATCTGTTCTCACTGATCGCTGCCTTCTGGTCCTTCATCAGGTTCCTTCAGCACTTTGCTCTGAGCAGCATCAGCCAGGAGCCCATTCTGTACGACCACCTGGGAGTGCTCTTCCCCTCCGCCGAGCTGAAGAACCCCGTCGCTGGGCAGGGAGACAAGGTGAGCAGGTGGAAATGACATGGGGAACTCTATATGGTAGAGCTGATGAAGTAAATATCTGAGGTGGACTTTTTAATGTGTGATAGGTGGTCATTACCATCGTCACTGGACTAACTGGAAGCCACAAGAAAAGACTCTGTGACTTCCTGGTCCAGCTGAACAAGGAACGTGGACGGTAAGAGCAACAACTTCCAACAATATGCTCTTTGTTATGGTTTTGTGCTGTGTTATTCTTTTCTGCTCATACTTTTTTTGTTATTCTATCCTAATAAGAATGAATGCAAGAGAACAGACATGATTGAAATGAACTTTTCCTTACATCTGTAGGTGGGTGGTGTACGAACCTGGTACCGACAGTTTCTCAGCCCCTCACCTCCAGCAGTATCTGTCCAGCTTCCTGGAGAGCCAGCGAGGCCGAGGAGGGAAACCCCGTCTGTTGGTGCTGTCCCCTGGGTAAGTCCACTGCTCACCTGGGTAGGTCCACTGCTCACCTGGGTAGGTCCACTGCTCACCTGGGTAAGTCCACTGCTCAGAATTTAAAAAGACCTGCCCAGAAAATCAGAGCTGAGCAAAATTAAGGGGTTTTATTTTTGAAAATTGGTAATATGCAAATAATTTAATTTGACCATAGAACGTGTTTTGTCTTAACCTTTGTTTATCAATGTCTTTAAAATGGACAAATGTTCTTCTTGTGCAGTTACACAGATGTCCTAGATGTGGTCCAGGCTGTGCTTTTCCACCCTGACCCGGTTATACAAGCGTGTTTCTCCATCGGGGCTGTCACTGCCTGTGTGGACCCGTCTGCTTCCTGTTTGGAGCACAGGTGAGATTGCTCGTGCGCCTCCAACTCTTGACGTAAACACTGAATAAATATGTATTGGATTTATTAAGTTGGCAGGTGAACTTGATGGATGATGATGATACGAACAAACAAATGTGCCAGTGTACACTTCAAGGCATCTCACTTTGTACATGAAGAAGAAATGGTTCCTTAAAATCCAATCGGGTTTAATTTACATCCAATATCTTGAACGTCAGTGTAAGATAATATCAATATCAGTGTTTCCCACAGAATTAGATTCAATCTGTGGCGGCTAACAGACTCAGATGTTGTGCAGAAGAGTTCAAAACAACAGAGCCCAAGTGACACGTACAGTGCAGAGAGTGCAAGTAGTACACCGAGGTCTCCATGCCTGCTGAGGGAGAGACAATAAACAACACTCCGTCACTGTTTAGGTAATTAATGGAAACACTGAATTCATTAATTGATTTAATTATATCCTGCTCTGATCCGAAAATAAATCAATATAATGATCAACCTGCACCAAACAGTCGGATACTTCGGTTTATGTCATCATCCAGCTATCGCTTCACAGTTGACGCCCTCAAGAGGAACCTCCTGCTTCATGTTTCCATGTTTCTTAACAGATTCACAAAACGTGGAAGCAAAAACATATATTTGAGTTTTCAGCTGTTAATATTTTTCGTTTGTGGTCAATTGCAAGAAGTTGTGGTTGCACGCATCAAAGGGCAGCTACCAACAACAACCGTAAGCTGCATGTTCATCCACACCAGACGATGACAGACAGCGGCGGATGTTGATACAGTTTTGAAGCGATGGACGTTTCCAGGACGAGGTTACATGACACTTTTAGCTATTAAAACTCAAGGCTGGGTCCCTTTTGCAGAGCGGATCAGTCCTACATTTAATCTCACTCTCCTTTTGTTACAGGCTTTAGATGAAGCTTACAGAGCTTCTCACTATCATAGATTGACTGAGCCGCTCCGCACAATATGACATACCACTCAAGTTAATGGGCTGTTTTCCGGTGTACAGCCGAGCCGGGCTGCCCAGTGACACTCACAAACAGATGAAGTCACACTGTGGTCCTGGAACCCAGAGAAGTGTATCTCAAGATGTGCAAATGAAAAGTATAATCATTCAAACTTGCACTCAGATAACAGGAAGAACTAAATCTGGTTGCAAAACTCCCGCAGTCTCTTGGATGAGATGATTTCCCATCAAGCCTAACTTTAATAATAAATCTGAAGGGTGTTTGGATCCTGTGCTATAAACAAGCTGTGATGTCTCTCCTTGGCTCAGCAGTGGAAAAATGTGTAATGAGAGGTTTAGCAATGTGGTTATCGCTGACTTTTCCATTTGAGGCATCTTCAGCAAGGCCCCTCTCACTGTCTGTTGCTATAGATTGTCTGGAGGTCTGTGGAGCCTTACTATGGCGCTAATTGGGTGTGGTTAGCTCAGTTTAGGCCTGACCTGCCCGTCACCCCCCCCCTCTGCATAGCCCTCTAATCCCCCAGATCCACATGTGCGACCAACACACCCTCCTCAGTGAAGCTCATCAGTCAGTCATGATCCATTCTTTGGGATGGATGTAGACAGTTCATTACATCAGGACAGGAAAGATAAATGCCTTTCAAATTGCTGATTCCACCCCCAGGCCCCCCCCCACCCCCTCCTTCAGGCAGCCTGACTGCTGCGGGGGGTCAGCAGTGGCTGGAGGGGGACCAGGCTCACCACGGCTACTCAGAAAGCACGGTGTCTAACTCTGATCGATTTGAAAACTCTGGATAGGTTTTTGTTAAGATTAAATGAGATTACAGAAAGCTTTTACATTGGTCAGTTGCCAGTCATAGTCGTGATGTCGTCCGATGAAAAATGCCTTATGATGGATAACTAACTGGCTTGTTAGCCGGGGGCCATAACATGGAATTAGTCTGTTTATGGCTGCACAACCTTGGCAAGCGCCCATTAGTCATAAATAGAGCGATTGTTAGTGATGATATTGTGGAACAAGTCGCGGGTTAAAGGTTCAGCGTGGAGGATTTAGGAGGATCTGTCTGCAGAAATAGAATCATAATATTCATAATTATTTTTTCATTAGTGTATAATCACATGAAACTAAAAATTGCTGTGTTTTTGTCACCTTCGAATGAGTCCTGTATATCTAAACTGGGAGCGGGTCATCAAACATGGAGTCCGCTATTCTTTCCATGTTTCTAACGGGGGTCTCTCCCTCCTAAGATGATCCCGTACGGATCTAGATATTATTATAAATATGAAAGCATGGCTGCTATTTAGTTAATGACCAATGTAAACACACATCTTTATTTGTACCTCAGGAACATAAACCTTAGTTTCAACATCATCTCTATTATCATTGCAGCAGGGACAAGTTCAGTCCAAATAAATGTCCAATTGACTCATGGACAGCAGTTTTAATACACAGTAAATTTAGCAGTTTAATCCACAGTAAATGTTGTATATTTAACCAAAGTTTTACTTGTATCTTTGCTGTTAGGTTTGCTTTTCCCAAGCTGTTGGAGCAGTGCAGCCAAGGTAAGTCGTGTCTGTGCAGCGTTCTGCTTTACAACCAAACACAGAGAGGATAAACTTATTTCATAAGATACTGAGGAAACACCACATTGATATTCACTGATATTGATTTTCTTCAGAATTGTAATCCCCTGTAAGAAGTCGTTCAACACAGCCAAATACATGTCATGTTACCAGGTTGTAATATAAAACACGTAAAGGCTAAGCAATGTATGAATTTGTCTAATAAAGTCAGAGGAGAGGTTACGAGATAATAACATCATAATTTCAGCTTCTCACAGTAAAGAAGCCAGTTGGACATCAGTGAAGAAGTGATGTGTTAGTGTGACGGGGGTTTGTTGTTAGATGGAACTCTGACAGTCTTACTACACCTACACATATTTTTTAATAGAAAATTAAATCCTCTCTTAACCCTCTTACAGCTTTCCTCCAACGCCACAATAACAACATTTTTTGTTCTTAAAGATTTTCTACAAAGTTAAATGAGGATACTGTGACGTTAAAATGTTCAGAAAGCAGAAAGGCTGTTCAGCAACACATTGCCCGAACCACTAAATTATACACGATCCATATTCATTCCTGTGCTCAGAACTGACGTGTTGAAGATTTGGTTTGTCACTGTTTCATCAAAATGTTGGTGTTTTGTTTCCTACCACTGGTTTTTGTTTTCAAAATGTAATTTCCCCTAAAGCCGCCAGCTTGCAGCCTCGACACAGCAGCAGTCGTACCAGTAAACAGACAGAGTGTAAAATAGGGTGTTTCTGCAGCGGCTACACTGACGTTGTATTTTCAGTAAATTGAGCCAGTTTCCTCCTGGAAATTCATATTCCCTTTTTGTGCCTTGTTGCATGTCAGGTATTGTGAGTACAGTGGTGTTCACGGGGCTGACAGCGGAGCAGAAGCACCCTCTCATGCAGCATGTTCAGCAGCTGGTACGCTCTGCCAACCCCACTGCAGCCTTCATACTCGCAGAGAGAGGAGCTGTCACCAGGTAGAAACCCACAGAATCACGATCAATGCTGCAGGCAGTCATTTACCTGCTTCTATCTTCTCGCCCCAAAATATTCACTCTCTGTGCTTCATCTTATTCTACTTTCTGAGTCTGTGTTTAAAACTGTCGGGTCAGTGATGTGCTCAGGGACGTGTCATGAGCATTTCCCTTTGCTTTCCCTGCTTAAAGAATATTTCAGTGTTTGGGTTAAGAGCCTATTATAGGTAGAAGACTAATACAAGACTTCAGCTCAACCGATTTGGATGTTTGGGGGCTGATGTCAATACAGATGTTAAGAAGTAAAATTGATCTTTGCAGCTTTAAGAGTTAAGTATTCACTGTTTCTTGTATTTTCTGTGTTTATTAGGAATGAGGATGTGAATCTGATACTGTCTGAGACCAGCTTCCACGAGCCGCAGATGCTCAGAGCGCGTTATGTCCTCTACCCTGGATGGTAAGACCCTCGGTCTGTGTTCCCCTCTACTCGCCCCGACCTCCACGTGTCCTCCCGTGTCAACACTCAAACTTTTGACCGCTGAGACACAGATTGCCGTTGATTCCTGCCTCAGTGTTCCTCGGCCCTGCCTCGTCTCCCTCCCTGCAGTTTAATTGCCACTCGGCCGCAGCGGTGGGGGTATCGGCTGCTGATTGCTGCAAAGCCCCTCAGGACATCTTGTGTTCTATCACCAGATGCCTCTTGGCTGCACAGTAACAAGCTGTTGGCCATGCAGTTGCCATGTACACAGAGGGGGTCTCCTTCCCTTTGGATCCGCTCCATTCAGCCTTCATGCCTCAGTGGTCAGCCTAATATGAACCTCTGCTAAATCCTCCCCACAGATCATACTCTGGATATCTGACCAGTGTCTGGCACTGTTGATTTACTCATCTTCGAGCTTTAGTTTGTTCTGTATGTGTATGTGAGCGAGTTGCAGCTGCTTCTTCTCACACGTCCTTAACGCCAAACTTTCTTAAACCTGCTGATAAGAGAGGTTACATTTACTCATCATCCACTTCCACACTTTGAACAGCATATCACACTCACTGGCCTCCTTCCTGTGAGCAGCTGGTAGAGTAAACAGCTTTACAGCCAAAGGAAAAAAACTGCAGCACAAACACTTGGCTCGCTTTAGACTTAACTTTGTCACCATTCGTGTCACGTGTTCGGTCTTTCAGGTGCAAAGGGCGCTTCTTCTCCGGTTCTGGGTCTCTGGTCCTCACCCAGCAGCGCGTGGCTTTTAACCGGCCCCTGGAGAGGCCTCTATTTGTTACCCGGTGTAAAGGTGAGATGGAAAGAAAGCGCCCCCCCCCCTCTCTTCCCTCTTCTCCTTTTTTTGACTCCTACACGTGACAGAGGCTCCAGATATGAGCTGGCAGGGTTTGATGATGATTACATAAGCTGCCTCTCCTCCAAATATGGAGATAAGTGAAGTCTCAGAGTAATTGTCAGCCAACGCTGTGAAATAATCTGTATTCCCAAAGGATGCACGTCTTACTGCCAGTTTAGCTTTTCAGGGATATTGTTAATTGTATTTTTATCGTCCTTATATGTTTTTATTTTGTTTTAGCTATTTCGATTTTTCACTTATTTCATTTTAATTTAATGTTTTTATATCTGTAATATCCTCTGAGTTATTATGTATTAATGTCATATGTTATGAAGTCATGTATTTGTCTTATTGAAATATGCCATATATATATATATATAAACTTGTCTACATAACTATTATTAGTTAATCCATATTCCTCACTTCTATTACTGCTCATGTTTCTGTAGCACTCAAGTCATCACTGAAGTCCAGCCCCTTCCGTGGAAACGTGTACAACGTTAAGGGAAAAGTCAAATTCTCTGGTAAGGAATTTAATATTTTTTCATTTGTTTTTTATTTCCTCATAAAATAAAAATAATTATCGCTTGTGCTAACTATTAAAATTTTCAGATCAGATTTCGAATTGCCGGTGTCTTGGTTTTGTTCAGCATCAATAAACAAATGTGATTTCTGTCCTTGGTAAATATTTGACCTGCATTTGCGTTTCCCAACCTTTTGGGACTGATTAGAGAAAGGCTGCCCTCGGCGGCAGACAGGAAGCTTCGGACGGTAGGAAATCTGCTCAGTTGTTGCTCTGGTGTCTGGTGTTTAGACTTCAGCTCATAGTCCACTCGTTTGGTTTCCTCCCCATAGTTCTCTCACTCCTATTTTTCATCTGAAGAGCGGTGTAGAGCTGTTGCATGAGGAGAAAGTGCAGGTGCCTGTGAGGAGATGTGCAGAGAGTGTGCAGAGAGTTTTGTACAGAGTCGGGAAGATGGAGGAGTGAGTGTGGAGACTGTTTGATCCTGTGAGAAATGCTCGCATTCCCTTTAGTGTGAAGTGTGCATCTCAGTCACTGTGTATAGGGTAGTGTATCATTTACATCACCTTATATTCAGTTATTTTACTTTGTTGTATTTAGCCGTCGTACATCCAGTACATATTTTTTACGTTGGGTGAGGGCATACTTGACGTGTTTATTTATCTTGTTTTGTTCTCACGTGACTTGTGTGAGCCATTTTGGGATCAGAGGGGCTGTATGGATGTTTCAGCATTAACACCCCACAAACAGCATGCTGTTGCCACATGAAGCCGCCACAGCAGGTGTTACTCTAGGTGTGAACTGTGTGTGCGATGTTGGATGTAAGCTGCTTCGTCTCTGGAACATTCAGACTCGGAACAAGTGATGGAGGTGAGCTACAACACGGCGAGCGGGAGAATGAGCGTTGTCTCTGACCAGAGCGCTGACCCGCTCCCCCCGGGCCCCAGGGAGACCAGCGCCTCCTGCTTCCTGGTCTTTGATGGCGTCGGCCTGACGGAGGACGGACTGAAGGACTGGATCAGACTGTGCACCAAGCAGGTAGACGTTCACGCAGCCCACTGTCTGTGCTGGAAATACACTCTGAGACCTGTGCATAGATATTTTATCGTGAGTAGGATCAAGATATAAGAGAAGAAACTAACTCTGTCTGTTTCTGTTTTTACAGAGACAAACGAAGAAGCTGAAGAAAACTAAAAATAGTCTTTCACCACATGAAATCAAGATTATACATGTAAGTTTGTTAAATTTATAATCGTACATCTTTATATAATATAGCAGTGGCTGGGTTCTGTGTGGGATGAACTGCACTGACTCCACTTCTTCCCTGCTTAGCTACAAGAAGAATACTGGTAGCTCCAGGAAAAAATCCCTTGTCAACTCAAATGTATTTATTTACATGGAAACCGGAACATGGAAGAGGAACAAGTGTTTTTCGTGTGAGATGCAGCAGCTTTAGAAAGTTAGAAAGAAACTAATTAAAATAACACTGACAAAGTTTTTTTTTTTAGAAGTATTCAGACTATTTGCCGTGGCGCTGCAGTTTTGTTCCCCCCCCCCCCGCATCCTCTTTGCTGTAAATATCCTTTAGGTATGTCCCCCTGTGGCAAATTGACTGTATATGGCTTGCAAAGGCACACACCTGCGTATATAAGGTCTAACACTTCACGCTGTCAGGACACAAACCGAGTCTCTGTAGACCTCCTCTATAAAACTGTGACGAGGCATAGATCAGGGCGAGGACATAAAACCATTTCTAAAGCTCCAAGTGTTCCCAGGAGCTCAGTGGCCTCAATAGTTGTGAAATAGAAAAAAAGTTTGGAACCAACAGGAATCCGGCGGTCACTCAAACGTCCTCTGGAGGGAAGGGGGGGTGGACCTGCTGAAAGGACGACCGTCGCAGCAGCACTTCATCAATCAGGCCTTTTTGATAGTCACTTTGAGTAACAGGCAGGTTGTAGTTCATTGGGAGTTTTTTAGATGACATTTAAGACACTTTGAGGACATAAAGAAAAAGCTTCTCTGGTCTGACGGGTCAAATATTGATCCCTCCCCCAAAAACCATCGATCATCAGCTGTCTAATATCATCCTTATTTTTATTAGGGTATCGAGGGTCTAAAATAATACGTACTAGGTCTTAAATATGTTAGGTTAGGTCTTAATTACATTAAAGTATATAATATAATATTATCAGTTTTTTAAGAGAAATGTTTTGTCTGCATGCTAATAGGCTAATTCATCCGTGTCATACTTTTTTATTCATTACGGTTTAAAAAGCTCATAAAAAGTCTTAAATTAAACTTTTTGAAACCTGCAGAAATACCAAGTATAACATGCTAACAGCAGCATTGCATTATGATGGTGCTTCTTACTGCTCAAATCCAGATGTGCACAGCTTGTAGACTCTCATCCAGGAAGACCTGAACCTAAAGGGTCTTTCACACTCGACTGAATGAAGGGTCTTTTAGATGTTAAGACCATTTACAACTTGAAAAGAAAAAACTGGAGGTGTCTGAACATTTATCTGGGGGAGTTTCTCCTACGTTGATGTCGGCCTGTAACTAAACCTGATGTGACATGTTTCTGTTCAGATGACCAGACACCTGGACCCACTACCATCGGGATACTTCTACAACGGTTATCAATATGTGGACATCTTTGGAGAAAAAAGGACCTTCCATCCCAGTATCCTTTTCATCGTGTTCACCTTCTGTTGTTTAACCCCGACTACACCTGATCCGTCTCTCAGGCCTGGAAACAGATTTATCCTCATATATTTTAAATGCTAAAAAACGAAAACCCAGTCATTTTTGAGTCAGTGTAGGTTTAAAAAATCAGCGTTTCTGACTCAGACAGATATAATCCTGACTCTTCGTGCAGCTCTGCTTGCATCTGTGTTTGCTGTGTGTGTGGTGATTGATTGTGCCGCTGTTTCCCTACATCGCTAACACCGCAGACATGGAGGAGTTTGAGAAGGAGTACGTTGCCGAGGCCAACAAGGAGATCGAGCTATTCAACCGTCAGCTGGAGCTGCTGGGACAGCCCGACCTGTTTGGTCCGTGATGGAGTCTGTGTGTGTACGTCCACTGCCTCCATCGGTCATAACTCCAAGGCAACCACTGTGGGAGGGGTAGGGAGGGTTACTGGGTTTATATACCGAACACTAGGGTGGTCAATGTGTGTTCACACCACATGTATCTGCAGGAAGCACTGCCGCTACAGGTCCATTCATTATCTGTGTCCCATGTCACACTGTCTCCTAATGTGGTGGCACGAAATGACATCACCCGCCCGGGGCCGGTTGTGTCACATCGTGGCTGCTTGCCTCTCTGTCGTCTGCAGCACCGCTAACCGAGCGGTTAGCGCTTCGGCGAGTCAGGTGTCGCTTATCAAATGAAAAGTGGCAAATGGATGTGGTCACTCGTATTAGTTCAAATCAAGACACGTTTGTCAAGGGATGAGACTTGTTCACAGCTGCAGGCAAACCTGAAACCCAAGCCAGCACAAGACTCCATCTTTAAACCGATGTGATTGCACCGCTAAGCCCGCCAGCTAAGAGACTTTCACAATTGAAGGGAATTTCCAGCCACTCGCTCCTACAGCTTGTGCTTTTCTGTTTATCACAGTTGGCAAATTAAAACCTCTATTTCTGGACAGGCATGGATAGCCGTGTGATTCTGGTGAGCTCCCTGGTGGGGTTTCTCAAGAATCGCTCCTCCTCTGTTGTCACCCAATCCACGGCCCACCTGTTAGCTTGTCTGCGTGCCGTGCTGCGGCAGAGGGAGCGCTTGGCCATGGAGCTGTAAACATTGGACAGCCTGTTGGCTGCAGACAGCTGATGGATGATGCCATTAATCACATAGCTCTACGCCACCCAGTGCTTTATTTTAAGACTCCTAAAGTGAATCTAATGAAAGTTCAAAAAAAGCAGACTTCAGTCCCCACAGCAGTCGTATTCAAGAACAGCTGAGGCTCACACTGCGGTCACATGAACATCAGAAACCTTAAAGCACTGTTTTCTGTGAGTTAACATGCTGCTAGTTATCAGCGAGAAACCAGATGGACACAGAAAGGTAAACTAAACATCCCTGCAGCCAGGTGTGGATCACACATTTCACTGTTTCCGTCAAAATGGTATATCTTTTTTTTCACGTGTGAACATTCCCGTTTTGACTTATATATTTGGGGTTTCTACGTTAGGGTCGGACAAAGGGAAAATTACATAATCTTGGGAAGCGTTGGGTCGGTCTGGGTAAACATGAGTAGAGCCTCTAGTTACAGGTTCTGTATCAGTGATGTGATGTTGCAGAGGATCAGAGTTTATGATCTGATTAATTCAGTAGTTATGCTACTTATTTGCTCTGCGATCGTGTGTCACGCTGATGTTCCGCTCCTCGGGGTTCCTCCACAGGTTTTAAATTCTGCCACTTTGTAGGAAAATAACATAAGTTTCTGTGTTGTCATTTTGGCAGCAGCATATTTTGGTATAAAACCCAGATTCCTAATCAAATGAGCTTTTCAAGATAAAAGTCTGGTAAATAATTAGAGATGGAAAGTTGAAAAACGTGTAGGAACCCTGTTGCAGTGTCTGGAGATTTAATGTCATTCATTACGGGGGTCAGCAGTGTAACATCCATACTAATTAACAGGGAGTTTATACAGACTGTAGATAAAGATGGACGACACATCTCCACTTTTTGCGGAGCCGTCATGTCGTCCATCTTTATTTACAGTCTAAGGTTCTGACAGAAGAACATTTGAATGCACTTAGAAACGTGCAGCTGCTGATACAATGGTATGATATATTTTACATTGGCCTAAATGCAGCATCAAATCAACTTGAACAGAGATCTCCTCATCGGGGGAAATGTTTGCTAGCACGTCCTCTCTGTTACTTCCTTATCCTGATGTTCTTTAAATCAGTGATGATGTCAGCGTTCACATCGCTGGGTCTTTACAGGTCGGCGATATCCAGTGAAATTAAAATGCTCAATAGTTGTGTTGTCAGCCGGAACACAAACAAAACGAATGATAACATCATTAGCAAATGATCAGAGTCGGATAATCCTGAACTCAGCCTGACACTGCTGCCCCCCTCCTCAGCAGAGTCCCCTGGGACCTGAACAAGCCATACACCCCCCCCCCCCGATGCTAGATGTGCCACTGTCTCTTAGAAGAACCGTGCATTGCGTAGAATAGCGTATAACAAGCGATGCCGTACGCCTCTTTGCCTCATGTGTTACCTTGGCATGTTCCACGGGAAGTTAACATGGAGCCAAGTGACTTAATCCATGAACTTCTCTCTTTCAGTCCCCTTCTCCTTCACGCTACGAAAGAAGTGCAATTGTACCTTGTGCTTTTTATATATTCTACTCAGAGCGCCCTCAAATAGCTCTTTAAGGACAAAGCCCAGCAAACAAATGAGCTGCTGAATTCTCCGTCTCTCGCAGCTTGGGTTCCGTGGTCGGCTGCTTGTTCCTCAAATAACAACATTAAGGGTCTTAACAGCAGGTGAAGGGTTTTGTTGCAAATTGAGATGCTGCTGGGGGGGGGGAGAAAAAACACACATTCCCTCCACTTGTGAATGACTGATGGACCAGAAAGCAAACAGCTTACTGTGCGTGTTCCTGAGAGCAGGATAACATGTAGCATAAATCCTTTGTTGACAAAATGATAACTCTTGTTGAAGCTGGATCCCTGGTTTAGTGATTCAGAGATGCCCTCTGTAAAGCCGCCCGCTCCGAGCAACAGTTGCTGTCAGTCCGTAGTTACATAATACTACAGGGGCTTACGCTGATTGACAGGGAGATGGCTGTGAGGCTGACGTATGGAAGAGTGAAGCTGCCACCACTTCAGAACCAGCTGCACATGAATAAGAGCGGAGCAGCGGCAAATATTTATAATTGGACAAGAGACCAAAAGAATTGTCCTTAAAGAGTCGAGGGTTATGGGAGATGTTTGTAAAGTTTAAATCAAATGACCACAAACACACACACACACACACTACACTACTACTACTACTACTACTACTACAAGTATTTCTAAACTATTTTGCATGTGTTGAGATGTCATGTGAACATGATACCACGTATACTCTGAGAGAATTGCCTTTCACCAAACTGGTACAACCAAGAGAAAACTATCACATTTATTTTACATATCTGCTGCGAAAAAATTTGAATTACCTCAAAACGACAAAGAGTATTTTTGTAAGACTGTGAATTGAGACGCGAGCGAAACGTCTCTTCTCGCACAAGCTACAAAAGGCAAAAAGCAGATGCAATTTCTTTTTGTAAGAAGAGAATCTGATCGTTTGCGAGATGTCAGGTTTCTCTGATCCAGCAGTGCCTCGGCTACGGCTAAGAAAAAAGAAAACAGAGATTAAAAGCTGCATTCGGAGCTCCATCCTTCTCCCTGTCACAGGAGCAGGAGGAGGTGTTGTCAGGCATCCGTCCTTCAACAGTGTTGGTGAAAGGAATCCATGGAGTGGTTCTCTAAAGCAATGTGTTTTTTTTACTAAGCCAGAGGGTACAGTAGACGAGGCCACGTGGGGGAACGGCCACTGGAGGGCTCGGGACCATTCAGGGTTTCTCACAAACAGACCAAAAAGAGTGAGGGAGTAACGAACCCAGTGCAGCTCTGATATTTAACAATGATTTATGTTTTTTGCAATGGTGCATTTCTTAGTGATTTATTTTGGACCAAATAGTTGATTTATTTAGTACGACTTAAAGGGAAGGTGCGCTTTTGTCTGTTTTGCTTCAAAGTCAATAACAGGAACTCACTTCTACTTGGGATGAGAATCCTCCGTGTTTATCAGAGTTCAGACGATAGACTGTAAATAAAGATGAACGACGCGTCGCCACTTCCTCACGTCCTACAAAAAGGAAGCTGAAATACCCAAAGGCGGCCATCTTGACGTCGTTTGAGGTATCGAGGTCTCGTCACTCTCAGCTGTCAATCGAGATCAAAACCAAATGTAAAGCTCGGGTTGGTAATCCTGGATAAATGTATCCAGATGACCTGTACTGCATCCGGCCACCAGGGGGGTTGGGCGCCGCCATGTCGTTCATCTTTATTTAAAAGTCTATGATACAGACAAATACAAAAAAAAGGGAGGATTGAGTTTGAGACTAAAGTTGGGTGACCCCTACTCATTGCACAGCGGGGCCCCACAGAGCCCTCCACAGGCCCCTCACTGTGACTGCTGCACCGCTCTCTGGCCGACCGAGCACCGTGTGTCTTCATCCCGTGTGTGGAGGCTAACGATTTTGTAGCTGAAGTTATAGGACAAAAACAAAGTTTGGTGTTAATTGGTTTTTATGTGAAGTTCAGGAGACTTGATGTTCTTGTACTGCGATGTGGGGGGGGGGTTCTTTTTTCCGGGGCCAACAACGTGGAATGTACGAGCTTCTGGAAGACGTTGGTATTCTTATGGTTTTTTGTGTTCTTATTGGCGAAAGGCGGCTTGGAAATGGATTTTTAACCGACCAAATATTTCTCAGCCTCCAGGCGACTGTTGGTACTAATTGTTTGGGCCGTTCCGTCCCGACGAGGTTAAAAGGGAATCACAGGCTCGTCACCCGAGCGTCCTCACAGACAGCGAGAGGAAGCTTTGCAGCTGCGCTTATTATTGCCCCTACCTGAAATTACACATTTGCCCCATCGAACCGAGTGTTGTGGACGGAGATGGGGGTGAAATTGTGGTTAATATCTCGTGTCTGTAGCCACACACCGGCTGTCCGCACAGCCGCGTGTAAAAATAGGACGTTGTTATTCGTGTCAAGGAACACTAACGACTGAAGTTGGGACGTGTTTGATGTCACGATGACAGAATTAGATCTGGGGGGGGGGAGGAAAGTGCTCATTTCTTCATCTGCAGGCCGTCCAAAGTAAAACGTCAAACTTCTCCTGGTTTATTGTGATGAGAAGCAAAAAGAAACTTCAGAAGTGCCAAACTTCCACATGTTCACAGAAAATGAGCAAAACTGAACTGAATTGCATTTGCACTAAACTACTGTAACTTCTGTTTTTTTCCTGTGACTGATGCTTTTATAATCTAATTGTATTTATTGCACCTCGTAATCCATTAAATATTTATATGGTTGATCTGTTTGATGTTTCTGTTCTTTAATTGATTAGTGGAATGAGTTCAAAGAAACACATCCTGTCTCTGGACTCTGGTTTCTCTGTATCAGCACCAACAGTCAGGGAATCTGTAAGGATGACTTAAAAACAAAGTGTCTGCAGAGTGTGTATGAAGTGTGTGTGTGTGTGTGTGTGTGTGTGTGTGTGTATTCAGTCATTCACACACTTTGTTACAGAGAAATGTTGAGATTGTGCTGAGGAATCCTGCTCCGCATACATGTGGCTCAGTCTCAGCATTTCCTCATGCTGAGTGTTTCTCTCCCGCTCTGTGTGTGTGTGTGTGTGATTCTCTGTGTGTGTGTGTGTGATTCTCTGTATGTGTGTGTGTGTGTGATTCTCTGTGTATGTGTGTGATTCTCTGCGTGTGTGTGTGTGTGATTCTCTGTGTGTGTGTGTGTGTGTGTGTGTGTGTGTGTGTGTGTGTGATTCTCTGTGTATGTGTGTGTGTGATTCTCTGTGTGTGTGTGTGTGTGTGTGTGTTTCTCTGTGTGTGTGTGTGTGTGTGATTCTGTGTGTGTGTGTGTGTGTGTGTGATTCTCTGTGTGTGTGTCCGTCCTCGTGTTGTTGCCAGGCAGATCCTGTCCTCCACATGGCTGACCTCTGACATCAGCGTTTCCTTGCCTCTCTCCTGCCATCACCCCTGAGCCGCCAGTTTCTCCCCAGCGACTCAAGGCAGGACACCCCTCCCCCCACCCCCCCACCCACCCAGACACACTCTTACCGTTTCGCCTCCACCGCCCTGTTTCTCCTTTACCGCCAAACTATTGTCGTACTTTACTGAGGCAGTGAGCCGGGGCTATTTGTGGGCTATTATGACAGCCACATGTAAACACTCATCACGCTCACCGGCGTGTGCCAAAGCCTGAGTGGACCAGGGTCACGGCAACAATACTCCAGTGTGCGCTGCTGGATTTGTTCCCTTTCACTCAGTGGGGCTGTGGCACGGTTTCATTCTTTCACCGGCCTTGACCACAACTTAAGCCGTCCTCCGGGTCCGACTGTTTCCAGCTGCGTGAGACAATGAGTTGATTTCGTAACCGATGTAAAGAAGGTTGTGTTTTCATCCCGGTCCGATGGTTTGTCCGTCGGTCGGTCCCACATAACTTGTTGGACGGATGAGACAGGGTCCAAACGGTTTGGTTGAATAATGTTGTGAAGACAGTTCAAAAAATAAGTCTTTCATATTTTGATATTCTTATAGTATTTCTTTAATAGCATGCTGACAAACTGAACATCATGATGCATATTTACTTGCTTATAACATGAAAAACCACAAATACACTGATCAGTCAGATATTTAGCACCACAGCTGAGCACCTCTGTCAATCTTAATAAATCCTGGATCAGATCACAGCTCTCTAAAGATCCAGAAACGTTTTGTGTCGCATTTCTACAAAATTACACACATTCAAAGAATCAGAGATAATATCCATACACATCAGTGTGAGTGGCAGTAAAACCTGAAAGATTGTGTCTCACAGTGCGATTCATTTTCCGTCTGATTTGCATTAGTCCATATCAGAGTCTTCATAAGGCAGTGAACAGCTATATTCACAAACGTGTCCATCTGGTTTCCTCCGGCCTTTTTACTCACGCTTCTCTCTCCAACTGCTTGATGTCAAAGGACATCAGAACAGCCATGTCGCTGGACTCCCCCGAGGACGCCGCCAGTTTCAGTTGTTGGAGACCGTTTCCACTGGAAACTTCCCCCTCCCAGACTCTGCTCTTGTTCAGTTTGAGATCAGTTCTCGTCTCTCCCACCACGCTCACCCTCTGGGCCCCGGGGACCCTCACCCTGAAGCGGACCCAGGAGAGGGGCTCCAGCAGGCCCACGCGGGGCTCAAAGAGCACGCAGCCTTTCCTCCAGGCTGAGTAGACGCAGGGGAACGGAGGCCCCGGCTGATCGCAGCTGTTCCTCAGAACAAAGTCACACATGGGGTTGAAATCTCCACCGGGGGCGGTCCTGGCGTACAGGCCCAGCCGATACACCCCGGCTTCAGGGAGGCTGGCGCTCACCGTCACCTTGCTGTCTGTGTACGTGCAGAAAAGGTGGCGTGAAAGTGGAGTAGCTGCTGTTTTCTTCTCTTCTCTGCTGAGCACAGTGTGAAGCTCCAGGTCCCGCTGGTTGTGGAAGGTGATGTTACACTTGCCTTGCTGTGTGCTCACCAACGCCGTCGTATGGCTGAACTTGGACAGCCCCGCCTCCGACGTGCGGGTCCCGGGGCCACACACCGAGCCGAGGTTCGGAGGGAAGAGCTCATCCAGTCCGACCACCTTGCCTTTGCAGTGTAACAGGATGTTGGCAGCGTTCTGGAACTTGACCTCTGTTTTCTCATAGTCCCGCACAAACACCGACAGGCGGTAGAAGCCACGTAACGAACACAGGACGTGGCAGGTCAGAGCATCCGGCTGAATCTGAGTAGCCAGGCAGCGCTTGGCTACAGCAGCTTCCAGCTCCAGATGAACCAGTTCACACAGCAGCATCAGAGGCCTGGATGTCTTCAACACCAACTCAAAGAGCCCGTCCTCCACCTCAGCCACCTCGCTGCCCTGGCTGCTGCCTGTGATGCCCAGAGATCCGGCGACAGGCTGCAGGCCCCAAGACAAGAAGGGATTCTCTGGGATCTCCTCCCTGGCCCGGGGGGTCTGACACTCCACCGTGAAGGAGCAGACCCACGTCAGAGCTGTGACGGCTGCTTCAGGCCTGGCAAACACCTTCAGGTCATATGTGCCGCTGGCAGGAGGCAGGAGCTGCAGCTTCATGTTTCGATGGGAGACGGTCAGGAGGCCGAAGGACGAGTTGCCGGAGTCTTTCTGCTCCGACGCTCCACAGTGGAGGAGGTCCTGGTGCTGAGTGATCTCATAGGTGAAAGTAGCAGGTCTGGAGAAGCCGAGGGACACGTTCGCCTCACCTCCGTCTGCAGAGGAAGTCAAAAGGATAAGAGGATTTAAATCATTTCACTGGAAAGACAGAAAAAGAGGATTGGTTTGAAAAACTCAACAGAACTGGGGCCGACCTGTGACCACGTGGAAGTGATGAGGCTGAATCAGCCTGAGCCCCATGGTGAAGAAGGCCGAGGTCTTGAAGACCCTCCTCTCAAACTCCTCCAGGGGTATGGGTGTCTCCAGGAGCTGCCATTTCTCCTCATCGGGGAAGTGCGACTCGATGAACTCCTCTGGGTCCGTGAGGAAATAGAACTCGTCGAACCTTGGGGGGAACAGATGGAGAGAGAAAGCTGGTTTGAGACTCAACTCACTGCTGGATTCAGGTGCATGAAAATAAACAAAAGGTCGAACTGGTAAAACTTTTGCATCGATGTGATGCTTCTAACTTTGCAAGAAGAAGAAGAACGGCTCAGATCAGGCTTGAAAATCTCAGTTTAAATTTTATATACGACACCAGCGCATCATCATTTGTGATGAAGATGGTTTGAATCCCTCTTCCTCTTTCCAAACCTTTTGACGAAGCTTTCATGTTCCATATCCACCCGTCCTGCTCCCCAACAGGCGTCCAACAGGAACCACTGTCCTCCGAGAAGCACGGCGTTCCACAGGTGATCCGATTTCACATTGTTGAGGCTCTGGCCCTGACGGTACCCGATGCCCTTGCTGTGGCCGGGCACTTCTTGGCACTCGATACCCACCTCTCTGGAAACACAACCATAACAGAGCAATCACCACCTTTCGTGTTACGTCCAGTGGCCTTAAACGTCACGGCTCTTAGAGCTTAACTCAATGCAGTGAATATTATTTGTACGGTTGTTTGGGCTGATGAATGGTCACCAGTGATACGATCAGTGGAAAGTTGATTTATCTGAAGAAGTTTTTAGCTTTGCTGTGTTTACCTGCACATCTCTGTGCAGAGGCTGGCGTAGCCGCAGCAGACGCCCCGCCCGGCCGCGATCACCTCCTCCGGGGAGCTCAACTTCTCTGAGCGGCCGAGGTACCCGCTCACGTCGTACTCTGCGAACACAACGTTCCTTTGGTTACAAGGTTTAAAAATCTGCTCTGACACAGAAAGGACGACCATTACGGAATGATGGGATTCATATGCATATTTATGTAGCTCAGTAAACGCACCAATGTTGTGGCACAGCCAGAGCCAGATGGCACGAAGCCTCTCCAGCTCAGTTCTGACTCCCTGTGTGATGCTCTGGACGATCGTCTTCACATCATACACACACTTCTCCTTCAGCTGCAACACACACAAAAGATATTCTGTTAGATAAGATGTTTTTTTTTTCTTCCACTCATCAACCTATTTCCCAGAGTTCCTCAGCGTCACTCGGTGTATTGATCGACCCCTCCGATACTCAAGGATGTGAGCTGTGCTGTTTGTTGTGGTTTTATTTATTCATCCTGCAGAGCTGAGCACAAAGAAGCGAGTCTGTTGTGGTTTGGTTTTGTTCGGCTCACGAGGCTTTGTGTTCTGAGGAGTGTTCGGGCCAAACATGAGGAACAAATGAACGGAGGAAGATTTTCTTCTCCTTGTGCGTTTAGAGCATTAGGTGAAAATGTTGAGAATTATGTGAGACGAGATTTGTTTCCTAGGTCCTGTGGTTTCTCCCTCACAACAGTCGACACAAGACCGACTACAGATACAACACTGTTCACTCAAAGAGAAAGAATTTTCTTCTTACTAATGAATTAAAATTTCATATATATTCCTTTTAAATTTCAAGGTTATTTTGACTTTGTTCTCGACATTTAAAGTTAAATGAAATAAAAATCTTTCTCAATCTTTTGTAGTTTAACTCTGCTGCAGATATTCTCTTATTTAGGTCACCTGGCGCTTTTCTTCAGCGTCTTCTTACATCGAAGTCTTAAGTGTGGATTCAGAGAGAATCGACCATAACAGTTGTAGCTTTGATAATAAGCAGTAAATAGCAGGTGAATGTTGTGTTGAAGCGTCCTCACCTCTGCTCCTGCTCTTATAACATGAGCATCAACTCTGTGGAAAACCTCGGTGTTGATGAAGAGGTCTTTCCGACGCTTCCTCCTCCCTGTTGCTGCGACGTGCGGCGTCACCTTCTGTCCCAGGTGTGTTTTCGGTTTCAGGTGTCTCTGCTCCTCGGCCTCCTTCCTCACCGCGCTCTTCTTCACCACGCTGATGGTCTTGGCCGCGCTCTCACACGACAGTTGTCTCTTGGCCGCAGGACGTTGATCCTCATTCTCCACAGTCAGTTTCTCAAAGACGCTTCGCCCGGAGAGCAAAGCACTCTGGGAAGCTTTGGTGCAGACCAGGACCTGGGCAGCGGCCACGTCTCCTCCAGGAGCAGCCGCTGGACGCTCCTGATGCTTCTTGTGCACTGGAGCTACTATAACTGGACCAGAGCTTGGTTTGCTTAACACTGGACTCTCCTGGAGGTCATGAAGCTCCAGGGCCTTCACCCGCACACATCCCTTCTGGGTCACCTCATCTTGCTGAGAAGGACGCGCAGCACAGGAGAAGGGGAAGGAGAACTTCTGAATCGCAACTTCCGCCGACATTATGCTGGAAGCATGGCGTCCTATAGCCAGAGGAAAGACAAACTATTCAAAAGACAGTATACACTTTCTCTCTGCTATTTTTAGCTTAATCCTGTGAGCAGGTACGGCTTCGGTGCTTTGTTCAGTAGCTTAACATGAGACACGTGGCTGCTGCGCCAACCCATCACAAAAGAACCACGGCCCCGATGCACAGGCTGCACTGAGGGAAGCAGAGAGGATATTCCATACAGTACGTTCAGTGTAAGACAGTGATGAAGAGGCAATTATATCATGTCTATTCATGACCCTAATGAACGCAAAGGTTGGACTCGTTAGTCACTGTCTCAGCGCAAAGAAAGTCAAAGCCTCCACTGCTTTAATTTGACCTTACGGCTTCCTTGTGGATTGATGATCATATTCAACACGTCTCAGAACTAAGCAACACGTGTAAACACATATTTTTGACTGAAACTTAGTAACCTGTTGAAAAATCCGAGCGGAGACACGAACCGCCCTCCGACCACATGACCCATGGCCGCTGACAAGTTCTCACCCAGCTCAAGTGTCCTTCAGCAGACCACTAAGTGCTATCAGCCCCGCGCTGCAGCTGACCCTGACCCCTGACCTTCCTAGAGTGCAACTCAAGTGACGGCCATGAAGGAGACTAGAAGGTATGATGGAGCACGTCCAAGACAAACGACAAAATATCAGAATAATACTTGTTTCCCTAAAAACGTCACATGTAATTTCTGCCGTACTTCTAAACGCTGATTTATCTGATTTATACTCTGAAGAAAGAGGTGGGTAAAGCCTGCGGAGGTCGTTTGAGCCGTCTCCACATCCCTAAAAGTCGCTGAGGCTTCACTTACCCTGAGAGGATTGAAAATGCCTGCTGGATGTTTGCTGGAGTGTCGGGCAGAGATGTTTCCACTGTGTGTTCTCAGTGGTCCCCACATGCAGGGGGAGCTTATATACTCTCCTAGTGGCCTGCCAGGACAGGCCCCAGAATATCAGACCTAAAAATACTACAAAGCAGTTAAGACCAGCCAATAGAGTAAGCCCCAACTGAGGAGCGTGACGTCTCTATGTGTGTATGTGTGTATGTGTGTATGTGTGTATGTGTGTATGTGTGTATGTGTGTGTGTGTGTTGCTCACAGATGTATGGTCTGATGTTTATTCTCTACATGCATTTGCTAATCAGTGCATATCAGGGCACAAGAGTGAGTGTGAATGTGTCATGTGGTGTGTGCGGCGTTGCTGGGCGGGCGCAGGCGGAGGGGAAGGGCTGGTCTGTGCACGTGTCGGGTGCGACGGAGGGGTCGGATTCGGCGAAGAGTTGTTGGTCGTTCAAAGAAAGCGACAGAAGGGTTTATGAAGAGGCTGGCAGAGGATAACGTGCACGCTAACGTCCAACACACACTTCACCCTTGCCCCTGTCTCACACACACACACACACACACACACACACACAAAGATATCATTTACTCTACTTTAGTGGATCAATATTTATTAGATTAGAGACACATGAAGGTGAGCCTGTGAAAATAGTATTTGCACCTTTAAATTCAAAGTTAAACCAAGTGCGAACAGGCCAGAATCTCCTGCATTGTCACAGTCAAACACGATCGCCGGCTGCAGTATGGATCCTAAACCCTGCCTCCGCCATGTTAGTGGACTGGACATGGATGGGACCTGAATACCACGGCTCTGCACCACGATCAAAATGATGTCACCAGAGCAAGATGGCTGCACCGGCATCCAGTATAGTTTGGCTTCATTCTTGTGCAATGGGAGGAAGTGGAGACACGTCGTCCATCTGTATTTACAGTTTTTGCGGTGTGGAGTTGGAAAGAAGCGAGCGTACCAGACTGTGGCGAGCGGCTCCAGATCCTAACCAATACTCCAATAAAGAAAACACACAATCAATGTTCCACTACTGGTGATGTCAGCCACAAGATTTTGACAAGGAATTTGATCATGTGAAATACAACTGACGATATCTGTGCCGAACTGTTATTGATACTGTTCAAGCTGCTAAATGTTGCATTACACACCATCCAAACTACCTATGATTTAAAACTCTAGATCTCATTTTGTTTTAAACAAGTAAATCATTATTTGTTAAATTGAGTAAAACCAAGAAAGACGAGAGTAGAGACATTGAAATAGTCATAAATGTGCACTTTAACTTTAAGAAATATCTCCTCTACTCTCCTCTGCCCACATTCACCACAGGTGCTTTGAACTTTAAGTATGAACCTGTTCGTTGCCTTTCAAGTTATTTCTTGAGGCTGTTTCCATCCAGCGGGAGCTGAGAGCATCAAGGTTTTCTCACCGTTACCGTCGACTCCACACTGGATCTGTCAGCTCCGTTCTGTACGTACACACACACACCACATAAATACTGCAGAAAGCAAAGCAGCCTGAACCCAGCGTTTGTCAAAGGGCATCACCATAAAAAGCTGAGGCGAAAGGAGAAGAAGTTGTTGTTGGATGATCACTGCAACATATCAGCCAACAGATTCACGATTACATAACACTGTCATCTGCTGGAGTTGATATTGAAGCATGGGCATGGCGAGGGGCAGCCTCCTCCGCTGGTGGTGGGTCCTCAGCCAAGTGCCAGTGAGAGCGTGGAGTAATAATGCCATCTGGAACAGCTGTCGGCAAAGGAAACTGGCCCTGGCTTATTAGGGAGAGCAGGGGGGGGGATTCTCTCCAAAGAGAGGTGAGACACATGGAGGAAGAGAGATGTGCAGCTCTGATGGCAGAGATTGAAATGGAAATCACTTGAGGCTGAGGGGGGAGGATGTTCATCTGCTGCCAGGAGCCAGTGAGAAGGTTGAAAGTGAGAAAGTATAGGTTTTCGATTTTTCTATTCCATTTAGAAAACCATATACCTGTAGAGGAAACATCAACGTACTACGTAGTTTATTTTCACCACAGATTCAGATCCAACAGCCACGTCCCAATTCAGGTGCTGCATCCTTCATCCATCATGTCTCCTTGTGCCGAGCTGAGACCGTCTGGTTCATACAAGTGTCAATCAACCGTGATGCCACCCACTGGTTTGCGAGCTGCCGTTCTGAAGCCTTGACTTTGGCGTTTTGTTCAGCGCAATTCAAACTTTTTGTTCAACTCCTGTTTCCAAGGTCTAATAGGAACCTTCAGTCTGAGCTCACGCTGTATTATTAAAGTGTTTCCAATAAAAATTACAAAATAAGTTTTAAATATTGTAAAAAATGTTACACTGGGAAGTAAATAGTGGAACTTAATTAGACAAATGGGACATTATGATGCTAAAAAATGAGGCTTGAAAGTGGCCAAAGTTTGAATGAATCATCAGGTGGTCCTTGGTGTTTGCAGCATTTTAGGTAAATAAACCTTTACGGTGTTTGCTTGCGATTGGAGGCATGAGAAACTGTTTCCTCGAGATCTGAGGGACCCACTGGGTTTATATTCCACAAGCATTTCAAACATGTTTTGGCCTTTGGCTGTTATGCGATTTATAAACCCGGTAGAAGCACTTTAAAATCTAATTTTATAACTATACCTCGGAGCTGGTGTGATGCGCTCCGTCTCCTGCTCATTACTGCAGCTACACAGTTGTCACAGTGCAGTTGTCTTTTGGGGAAGATGAAGAAGAGGAGAGCATTGCACCCTGCTGGAGATGAGACATGAATGAGTTTCTTTAAATCTCATGTGGACACCACACCTCTGATTCTAGATATTTATAGACCATGAAAAGCTCGTAGTCTCTCGCTGTGGCAGCTCGGTGTTGATGCGGCAGCTCCAGTCAGAGAGTCCATTAAAACGAAAACATTTCTAACGTGAGCCTTATAGCAGAGGTAAGAAGGAATGAGAAAGTTTCAGAGTACAGTTCGACTGATTTGATCAAAGGTTTGACTCCCACTTACAGACACCAAGAAAAACTTTGGGGGTCTCTGACATACAACCTCTGTAATAGTGTGCTAACAAGGGTGTGCTGTATAAATCTCAGCTACCTGCAGGTTCTCAGCAGGAAATAATGAAAGAACTCCTGAGAACTCCATGTACACCAACTTCCAGCTCTCAGATGAAGGCAGCTTTGTTCTCCTTTTAAAATCTGCTCAATGCAGCTTTAAAAAAAGAGCATAATCTGGACAGCTGGAGTCTAACAATAACTCTAATAACGGGTTATGCATTTTAATTTTCACAGTTAATAATCCATTCTTTAAAAACACCAATGGTAAAAACGCCCTGTGGCGATAATAGCACAAACGCTGCAGTGGTTATTTCTCATTCTGATACCTGGAGAATCACAATTCTGTAATAAAGAAAGTGTTCATGTATGGAAGTTTGGTTACCTCCCCAAAGCTGTTGGTAGTTTTACCAGCTGACAATAGAAAACTATTTTTTACATAATAATTATGATAATTATACTACCACTACTACTGCTACTACTACTACTGCTACTACTACTACTGCTACTACTACTACTACTAATAACAATAATGATACTACTACTACTACTACTACCACTGCTACTACTACTTATAATACTACAATACTAATACTGCTACTACTACTACTACTACTACTACTAGTGCTACCACACTACTACTACTACTACTACTACCAATAATAACAATAATGATACTACTACTACTACTACTACTACCACTGCTACTACTACCACTGCTACTACTACTGCTACTACTACTTATAATACTACAATACTAATACTGCTACGACTACTACTACTAATAACAATAATGATACTACTACTACCACTGCTACTACTACTGCTACTACTACTTATAATACTACAATACTAATACTGCTACTACTACTAATAATACTAGTACTACCACTGCTACTACTACTACATTACTACTACTACTACTACTACTAATAATAATAATATTAATAATAAATTGATAGATGTACACATCTTGTAAATAATATGGTTGAACTAAACTAATATCACTAACTTATGTTGGATCCAGTTCCTATTGGTTGTTCACTTTTCAGCAGGTGTCTCTTTATCCAATGACAGAGCAGCATCCAGCCGGCTCGTGCTCGTCCTGCAGGCTCGTGCTCGTGAGGGTCGGTTCGAGGCTCTAATCAGCGGGCTCGTGCTCGCGGCGGGCGCGTGCCCTCATGGACACCTGTGATGGAGCTAAATCTCTCAATACTTTTTATTTTGTGATTTGATTGACATGTAGCTTCCTGTGGAACTTTATGGAAACTGCTGAAGACGATGGAGGAGGTGAATTTAAATCAATTCACTACAGGTAAGATTCATTTAACTTTTTAAAAAATGTCTGTTCACTGTTTCTTCCAAAGCTGGAAACTCTCCTGACTTTTAATCACTAACTACTGAGCTAGCTTGTGCTTAACAGCTAAGTTAGCTAGTTAGCTAGTTAGCTAGTTAGCTCAAGGGTGGTGTTAGCTAGTTGCTGCTGGTTCAACCTGAACTGGGTGAAAGATGGAGACTGAGGGCGAGTCTGTAACTAAACGAGACACGAGCTGCACCAGAGCTGAAGTAAAGTGTGGAAACTGATTTCATCTTTGACAAAACAGCCTCACATATCTAATTTAGCTTAGCTTAAATTAGCCCTGTGTTTGTTTACGGTTTAAAAACAGTGTTTCTCAAACTTCAGCCCCTCAAGGACCCAGGCACTGACACAAACTAGACCCTGCTCCTCCTTCAGGCAGGATCTTAGGTTTGAGATGAAGTGTAGGAAATTCAGGACCATAGTAGTCACACATGAAATTATAGGATTTCTCATTTTTTCTTTTGCTGGGGGACGACCTGGAACCCCTCAAGGATCCTCAGGGGCCGAGGGAGCTCAACGCACTGCTAATCAAGAAAACAACAAGAAGTCACAACACATGCAAATACAGAAACGCGCCGCAAATTGCGAAAAACGACAATGGGAATGTTTCCAGGGGAGCCAGAAGAGTGATGAACCAGCTGTAGTTCAAAGCTTTGTGAAGTTATTAAAGTCTGCTGCTCATCACTGGTGATGGAACTTCACAAAGCATTGAACTACAGCCGGGTTCATCACTTTTTTTTCAGGTCCCCTTGAAACATTTCCTTTGTCGTTTAAGACGCATCCCGAGAAACATCATCTTAGCACTTGGCAAAATTTGGCAATTCATTCCTAAGATGACTTTATCAGAGTCTATATGACAAATTAATGTAATTTAGGCTATATCATTTACAGTTTTACCATTTACTTTATCATAAATAGCTATCAATAAAAAGAAAACACAAAACAACCTAACACTGTACATGTAGAATTAAAAAATATAGATAATAAACATAGATTTTCTATAATTAGTAGCACATCGTAAATAAATCAGTGTGGGTCTAATTGTTAATTGACATCCTCACATTTTTAACTCGAACACATGTTGTGACAGCAGAACTCACGAACACACGGATTGAGGAAATGTCGAACACATAAGCAGAGTAAACAGTGTCATCTGTGCCAAAACACGTGGAAACAAGCAGCTTTAAATCCAACACACAGTGAAATGTGGCGTCCTGAAAACATCCGTCCCTGCCTGCAGCCTCACTTTTACATTCGAGGCAACAAGGGCATCGAACACGAAAATTGTAGAATAAGTGTGACCGGCTAGACCATCAATATTTGATAGTGCGCTGACCAAAACGAAAGGTGGCAAAAAATGAATTCCCATAACCCCATTAAAATTTAGAAGAGAAATACAACGCTGCACAAAAGAGGAAATGGCTGAATTCTGGAAAGAAGTTCAACAGCATCACAGAAACAAACAGTGGGACATCTAACTATACGTGCAACCTATACAATTAGAAGATTTTATAATTACAATACTTTAATTGTAACTATGGGAAAAATAATTAGGTCAATAATGCAGCTCTGTTTGTGGATTGCACAGTAACCCGGTGCTGATTCTGCAGCGTCTTGTATATCATCAAATAGAAAAACAGAAGAGTCAAGAAACTGTTTATTATTTGGTCAGTTGCTCACAAACAAAATTGATCGGCAACAAATCCAATGACTAATAAAACATTTAAGCCATTTATTGAGCAGAACGTGTCGATACTTGCTGCCTCCACCCTTTTAAATGTAGCTCAACTTTAATAAATTACAAGAATGAATGTTTACAAATGATAAAAGACAGACTTCACACTCTGTTCGTATAAAAAAAATAGTATAAAATCAAGTGAAAAAAATTTTTTTTGTCTTCTTCTACTGCTCAATGTCTTCTTTAGAAAATTAAGGCACTTGTAATTGGAACCGTTCACAGAAAGACACAATTAGCCTTTTGAACCTCCCTTTGCCTTATCTTGTATTTTTAATTGGCCCTTGTAGAGCAGAAGCTTTATAGTCCTGAATCCTTGCAAAGTTCAGAGCCAGTGTGTATTGTGTAACGGTCCGTCTTAACCAGGATTACCTCTTTTTTTTATTATTATATATATATATGCCATTTGGCTGGCACTTTCGTCCTGAGCCCCTCGTGGACTTGAGAGTGCATACATGTTGTTTAGTTACCGGTGGGAGTGGAGCCTCTATCTCTGATGCTGTTAACGCCATGCTCTACATGAGGACGTGCCCAGGAGGATACACCCATGACCCTGTTAATACTCTACACTTCACTTGAAGATAAAAACATCGCAAGGTTCATACCACATGGGTTTTTAATGGTTGATTTCATTTTGAATGAAACTCACTGTTACCATGATTTATATTCTGTACATGATTCACTACAGTAACTTAAATATCTGCAACTATAATTGAAATACTGTCTCTGACTTGCACTTTCCATCGCTTTGCATCTGATGCAGAAACTTGACTTGTGCAGATGCTCTGTCTTCTCGAGTCGTGAAAATTATAGAAATATTAAGACTGTGAATAGCAACATAACAGCCCCTACAGGTGACTGTAGGGATGTAATGATACAGTCTTTTTAATACAGTCCATTTGGTTTGACACCTTCCTTCAGTTCCGAATGCCTCATGGAGCCCGCTACTGAATGACCTCCAACAGACCTTCGTCACAGCTCATCCTCGCAGGAAATGTGAAAGTGTAATTGATAGCGTTTAATACTGGAAGGCTGCTCGGATCGTGCATCCCTTCTCCAGGGCTAACGCCATATCTCGCCATGTGAAAGAGAGTGGGGAAAAAAATATAAACTGGATCTGCCTGTACATTCGGATTCGCTCCAAAGTTTAATGGGTTCTTCTTTCCCACCCCTCGACATAATGAGCGTCTCCATGACAAGTCAAAATGTATGTCTGTGTCCATGCAGGTGTGAAATAGCAGTGTGTGCGGAACCATGTTAGCCTTGTTAGCCTCTAGATGTATGTTCTTCCTGATAGGGCTGGTGTCGTCGGTATATAGGGAATGCAAACGAGGAACCATGTTTTTTAGATCGGTTGTTTGGGAGCTTCACGGTTTTTCTAGTAAGTTACAGCAGCACCGGACAAAGAGCAGGACTGGACTCGGGTCTCGGTAACACAATCAAACACGCTAAACCATTCACGACAGTGTTATTGATCACACTAGAAGGAATTTACGGAAGGCTGATATTTGCCAATTCAGTAAAATAATTGTTGCAGTAATCCTTTCGTGCCATATAATGGTTCTGCTAATTAATTTACACCAATTCAGTCTTTTCATTCAACAGGATTTGCAATTTAAAATGATTAACGTTCACAAAATGTTGCATCTACCTTGAAAAAACGTTTTATTTATCCAAAAATCCCATTGACAAGAACATCAGTCAACTCGAACTCAAGGTCTTGAATATATTCAGTATTATAATATTTTTTTCCCACCGATATAAAGCACATAGATTATGTAAGAATGTTCTTCTTTAGTTCACCTTCTCTGCCTTCAGTATCAGCCTGAAAGAACAGTGTCAGTGGTGTGTTCATGGACGGATGGGAAGTTGGTACACAGTGTTAATTATTTGCTAAGTGTCTTTAATTGAGTGCTGTCTCGTGGGACTGCAGTGGACTCCAGTCACTACTGGTGAAGCCATTAATCAATCAGCTCAGACACAGCGACCGTGGACAGTTAGAGCTCCCAGCGACCTGAGCCACTTTTAAGAGCACTTCATTATACAAGATATTGAAGGCTTTATTTAAAATTCTGTGGTGACGAAAAGGGAGCCTGTTACTGGCAAGCTAACTATAGTATTATATGGGAGGTTTGATGTGAGTGGTGTGACCCAACCATACAGTCTCCTGTATGTGTGTGACTGTGTGTGATAGACTGGATGATAAAGATGGATGAAGAGGCTCCACCTCTTTACCAATGTCCATAAATGAAGCCCAAATCTCCAGGATATGGTGCCGCCATCTTGCCCTGCTGACGTCACCTGGAGCCAGAGTCTGCAGTAGTGATTGTGAAGTGGACACTCGGCAAATCACCTGTCAATCACTACGTTTAATCAAATAACTAATCGAAAACAAACTTACCAGAAACATGAACACGCTCCAGTGTGATAAAAACCAAACTAAAATGACAGAAACCATCTTTGGGAAAATGGATTTGTCTTTTTAACTTTGGTCCATGTCCCATCTGCTAACGTGGAGGTGTTTTTGGGAGCTGTCATGTCATCCATCTTTACAGTATATACAGTCTATAGTGTGAATAGAGAACAGTAACACTGAGCTGCAGAAAATTTGAGACGTTTCTCACTTCATTTGACTCAAAACTAGACTTTTTGACATTATTGTGAATCATTTGTTTATTTAACTTTACGTCATGCAGCTTTAATAACAAGTTAATTAATGTTAAGTAAATTAACCCTAAAAATGTTTAATTTGTTTAATTTACGATGACACAGGGATTTAAACTCTACGCTAGTTCATCCCCTTGTTCTTAATCAAGCTCTTTTTGTATTTTACGTGGCAATGTTGCAAAACGATTTAACAACAATCACTTTAATTAATGAAATATCATTATTATGTGACTAATTTGAAACAGTTATGAATTATCAATCAAGATAAAAAATAATTGGACTATTAGTCTGATGATCAATTGTTCTATCAAGCCAAAGTTTGCTGGTCCTAGCTTCTCAAATATAAATGTGTTTTTTTTTTTATATCTGTTTTTATCCGTCTCTGGGTTTTTTGATAGATTTAAAAATTACATCCAACACACATCAGGATTTTTTTGATCAATAAGAAGTGAAGTTTTGATATTTGCTCAAGTTTAATCTTCATAGAAAAAGATTCATAGATTATCTCGCTGAACAGCTCACACACATTTCACCACTGATCGTCATTGGCTTTTTCACTCAACACTTTGTAAAAACACTCGCGGGATTTATCGTGATGTTAGTTGAGAACCCCGACCCGCTAATAAATCTCATCGACGCAAACTTGGAATGTGTGTGCATGAGAGAAAGCATTATTTTTCAGTTTGTGCGTGATTCCATGACGGATGTGTTTTTGTTTAATCTCCTCGGCCAAGATCTGAAACGGACAATGTCAGGCAGGAGCCAGTCAGGAGCAGAGGAAACCCCACCCTGTGTTTGTCCACTGTGTCGCTGTGTCTTCCTGCTCAGCAGCACAATACAACAAGGTGCCCTTTGCAGTTTATTGCAGTGTTTTTAATGTGCTCTGTAGGTGCACAGAATTTTAAAGCTCTCTGCAGCGTGACTTTTTTTTTCTCCAGGAGCCGTTCGCTCAAAGCAAAGGGGGACGCGCTCCTTTTCAAAACCAGGCAGCTTAATCTATTTCGGTAATAGTGACATGCACTCCATGCACTCTTGGAAAAATATTAATATCACAAAGTAGGAGCCTGTAGTCCTCGCTGATTAAATGAAACACTTCTGCAGCAGGGATCCTGAATGATGAGCATCAGGAAATTGTAAATTTCTCCAAAAGAGATGGGTAGTGATTTCAAAATTAAATCCTTAAACTCACATCAGATAAATCGAGTAGCACATGCAGTAATATTGGATTCACCATGAGTATTAATCTACAATCACTTTGTTAAGGGTGGAGTGAAATACGACACACACACACACACACACACACACACACACACACACAAACACACCACTTGATGTCTGTAGTGTCTGTCATAAGCCATCAGTGCAGTATTTGTTGATTATTCTGCTTTATAAAGAGGCGTCAGCTCTACTCTTCTTTTCTTAGAGACACTTTACGAGGAGTTTAAACTTGTAAACCGGATTTCGCCCCCCTTGAAGTGTTAGTCGTGTTTTGTCCAGGTTGTTTTGTGGGAGTGATTTACACCGTTTCACTCTCTCACTTGAAAGGCAAACGTGTCCGTGTCAGCATTGCTTCCCATAAGGCCTTTTGGAACTGTAAAGACAAACAAACATTTCCTGTGCTGTGGGTCTGTGTGTGTGTGTGTGTGTGTGTGTGTGTAGAGTATCACAGGGAAAACATGTAGGGGAAGCTGGGGGTCAAAGTGTACAGCTGCTGTTTTTACTCGCTGCACATTTGTGTATCTGACCAATTCAAGATCAGACGAGCCTCTCTGAGATAAACATCTTGTCTTTCAGTGAGCTGAACACTTTACTTTCTCACTTTGCTTTTTATTGTGATAGTGTAGAAATGGGATAGAGACTTAAATCATCTACTTATTTTCACACAATTTTGCTCTAAAAAAAAAATTGCACCATTAAACAAAAAGTAGATTAGATGAGCTGCATGTTGACAGACCTCCAGTGATTTAGAGTCCCTGAGGTTTCCAGCAGAGGGCAGTGTGTATGTGTCTCACTGGACAACATCATTTCTCCTGTTGAATGTGCAAAACGATGCCACTCAACCTCCTGCTCAGAAATCCTCAGCCACTGGGAGGACTGGGTGTCCCTCATCCTTATTCTTTGATTATTTACGATGCACAGGATTACTAGTGGAATTATATAGAGTAAAAAAAGGCCATATATAAATCTATATGTATTTATCATAGCACTTTCATGAGTGGATTTGCATTTAGATGTGCATTTAGAACATCTGCACATCTGTTGGCTGTATTTTAGTCTGTGGCCTCTAATATTCAGCTGAAGCCAATCTGGAGAAACCCTCACAATAAATACACCATAACGTTGTATTATTGTCCCTCGTAAGGTTTTCCCCTTGAGGATAGATGAATTCCACCTTTGTCACACTTTTATTTAAATATTATTTATCTTGCTTGCCAAACTGAAGGCGTTTGCGAAAGTGTTGCTGGTTCAAATCTAATTAGCCTCTGGGAAGAGCAGGGGCGAGGAAAGTCAATAGCGTCCTTGAGCGAGTGAGGCTGTTGCCTGTACCAGCTCCAGTGTTGTGGGCGCAGAGGTGCAGAGAAATGAATGTGCTCAGTCGACCTTCCTCATTTACATGAGCGTTGAAACTTCCACACTGCTCTTGTTGCACTCGAGTTCTCTCGTTGTAATTCGGGCACTTTCCTCCTGCGCGTGTCTCCAGATGAGCTGACTTCAGGCGAGCAGGTGGGATTCAGTGTTGCACTTCTCTGGGGCACGTGGTTGTTATTGGACACGTGAGGATTGATTCTGTCGGGCTGCACGCCAGCCTGGTATCCATAGTTACAGTAACAAAGTCAACCACTGCTAGCACGTTTATTAACTGTTCAAATCAGTGGTTGTACTTGTGACTGAGTTGTCGTCGTAGGTCAAGTTAAATAATACTTCCATATATAATTCTCCTTTCTGGTTTGTCCTGATATTAAGTCAACTTCAAATACAGAAAAAGCACTTACTGTCCTGTTTACCAGTCAGAATTAGAACTGGACACCCAGTGATAATTGAGATTACCAGTAGATTAATCAAGCTACAGGCTACACAGATACGTCGTGTTAGGGTTGAGGAGGTGGATCAAATTTGAGCCTGACTGATTGATCGGTTGGCCGATAAAAAATCAGCTGATCTAAGACTTTCACAGACGTATTGGTATCTGCATTAGTTTGCTGATATGTGCCAATGCATCAAGATTGAGATATCAAATATTAAAAAATACAGATGAACATTTTAATAAACGTTGTAAGATTATAGTTTTCACAATATATGTCAAGGTCATTGTTTTGTACCACATATAATGCACCGTGTAATGTACTATATCAATATAATATGACAGGCACAGCTCGAGGCTGACCTGTATGAATACAAGATGTAAATAATACAGAGTGCAGCATTGTGTGTAAAGCAGGTTTGTCATGAGATCATATGATCTCGTCACGAGTGAGTCAGTGTAGTTCTGGTTGTTTCTTATCACAAGTCACATTTGTTTGTGTTGTTCTGTGAGGCGACAGATCAGCCTCACGACCACGAGTTATGCGAGTTAACTGTCTGAGCGAGTGATTTGCTGAGGCAGACAACTTCGGACGTCCTCTGATATGACTGATGAGGTTTTCAAATAAATTCAAATTGAAATAGAAAATATTTACCCTTACAACAAGTCTGAGGTTTTAGAAAAATATCATCTTCTTAGCTCTTCCCAGATTGTTTTGAAACAAGCTGGTGATTGGACTTTAATTGGATAGTTTAATTTAACACGACAAAGTTAGAGCCTGAATTCTTCCTGGGAGCATCTATGACACTGCAGCAGTAGTTTGTTTGAGCCTGAACCAGAGTTTGATTGTTCTCTACTTCCTCTAACTCAGCTGGTTCACTTCTAAATCTGTGGTCCCCGTCAGCTGTCAAAAAAAAACCTCTGCATTTTCACAACATCACAATATTTTCATTTTTATCGTCGTATACACGAGTTGTTTGTTGTTCTTCACAACACACCCGGACTCACTGATGACATAAGCGCTTTGTGCTGATGTAATCCCTCACGTGTGAGAGTGATCGCACTGTGCTCCGTACAAAATAACATTAGTAAACAATACCCATAGTGAATGGACTTGAACGGCCATTATCTTTCTCTCTCATAGTCATCGGATAATGAAACGGCGTTTGGCAGCTTTCCTACGTTTTTTGTTCAGTTGGACATCTATAGACGGCTCAATGTGGCCACTAGTCACCGCGTCAAGTCAATTCATGTCTCACGCACTTTCCCACACATAATTATTTTCTCTGACATTTAGCATATTTCATGTTTTCCAGAAACCCTCTTTGAGCTCGTCCTTTGCGACAGGCGCAGTTCTTGGCTGTTTGACAGCTTGTCTATTTCATTTCTGCAGTAAAGACGTCAGGAGGACTTGTTTTTTCCCTCGCCGTGAATTTATTTCCTCTCTGGCAGCAGAACATGTTACACCAGCCCTCAGAGAGGCTGCAGCTTAAACTGGACAAACCCAAAAAACTCTTAAGACTTAATTAACTGACAGACTCATTATAGACACATTTGAAAAGCCGTTGCTAGCCTACAGCAACATTAAGGGTTGTTTTAATATTTGGACACTGAAATATAAGACGACTCACATTGTTTTAATCCTAAATTTCAGAAAGGAAACAAATTCAGTCTCACAACTGACCTTATTTAAATAAGACATTACTCCCACTATGATGTTTACATGACTCGCTAACAGAATATATCATTCATATTCCTGTTGACATGTTACCGTCTATCCTCTTTGTCATACGTGCAACATTCCTGCCACGATCTTGCCATAGTACCTATTCAAAAACTTCAATATATATATATATATTTTCTTGTTTACACTCGAACCAAGGACATGCATCATCACGCAATAAGTAACCGTGATTTGCGACATGTAAGTCGATGTCGCAAAAAGCTGCAAAGACTCCAAAAGGACTTAAAATAAGGAATATTATTATGAGCATGACGTGAGCATGTGCTTATAATTGGACAGTGACTGTACGACAACACTAATGTCACCACTGCCTCACTAAGGTGCACAAACTACCAGTGCAAAAGTGTCCAACCTCCCCTCGTGCACACAGTTTGTCTGATTGCACGTGCAGCTCCATGCCTGTACTGACGTGTGCGTTCACCTGTGTCGTCTCTGTTATATTTCCCTGAGCCAATTTTTTTGCCGGAGAGAACATAATCAAGTTGTTCTTCTCCAAATTAAATCTGTAGCTAGTTTGTGACCTGAAATATGCCCTCATCCCCTCGGCAATACTTACAGCTCAGAACTGAATACACACACACACACATACACACACCGGTACCCGTACAGAGGGAATTGCGGGAGGCTGTACTCTGATAGCTCCTGCAGTGATGTGTGCGGGCAGCAGCGTAACAAGAACCAGCTGCTCCCCCCCCTCATCTTCCTCCTCCTCTTCGTCTTCGTCCCCCTGTTTCCTTAATTTCTCTCCGGTCCTTTATTCCCCAGTATTATTATGATTAACACTGTGCCCCTCTCTCTTCCTGTGCTGGCGTAAACAACAACAACAACAAAGATGATGCTGAAGGAAAAATGAAGAGACAGTGCTCCCTTAATGCATGCAAACACACGCACACACACACACACACACACACACACACACAGACACACACATAGACTAAAGCTGACAGCTACACACGCTTATAAGCACAGACTAACAGAAAGACAAAAGTGACGCCTACACATAGTCACCAAGACGAGATAGACGCCTACCCGTGCAGACACCGAGGTGTAGTTAACGCCCATGCACACAGACCCACACACACACTGACACACACAGCAGCTAATGAAGGTTATTCCCAGTCAAAAGGAAAGAGCAGGATTCCCTCAGTGATTGATGACTCATTGAGGCAATAGCTGTGGCTGTTTGTGCATCATTACTTGCTGTGGCGTATCACCATGGCTTCTCACCACAGGGTCGACAGGCTTTAAAATCACCAAGTGAAAAGTCTTAACTCCGGTTGCACGTTGGCATCCTGATGAGTTGTTCACCACATCCTGACATCTGGCACAAGGACAAAAGGACACTACATAGACTGCAGCAGCACGGTCCCGTACAATACCAGACTGCAGATCAGTTAAATCACATCATTTCTGCAGGTCTCATCATGGCTCTGTTAGAAGAACCACCACAGGGGTTGGGTTGGCAAGAAGGACCATGCTCCAACAACTCATACTGGGTTAAAGATGCGTTGAAGGTGCAGTAACAACAGGAAACAACTTCAGAATTCAGTGCAAATTGATATGAGCTGCAAACATTTCATCAATTAATTGAGTAGAACTGTAGATTGATAATGAGAAATCCTCTGCAAATGTTTTAATGGATTAATCCAGTTTTGCTTTATTTTCAAGGAACAATACCAACATCTGGATGTTTCTATACGCTCTGACATGTGAGGAGCTTGTTCTTGTCCTGCTTGATGGTACATTGAATATCTTTGGGTCTAAAACTGTCGGTCAGACCAAAACATTAGATCTCGCCTCTTTGGGATCTAGGTCGTTGTCGGTCATTGTTTTCAAACTCATAGTAATGATAGTAATAATAATCATGACCACGGGAAAAACTATATATTGTACAATACTGATCCTCCAGTTTGCTTTGTTCCTCAGATCATTCACTTCACATTTAACGTTTCCCTCTCAAACACTCACACGCTCACTATGTTGACTTACTGTGCAGCTTTGTTTGCACTGTGGGACTTGCTGTGAAATAAGGAGACTGTCAGCTCCGGCTCTGTTGTTTAGAGAAGGTGTTACACCGCAGATACCTGGCCTCATCTTAATAATTGTGTGAGTTTCACTGCAAACTACTTTTGTATTCATCAACCCACAGACGTTCTCTGAGATGTTCCAAGTGAGAATAATTTATGTTATTTTACCTCTTTCTGTTGGTTTAACGTGTCGGCCGCCGGTTTGTGACAGAGGGTTGATCAGGAAGTTCTCACTCAGCACATTCTCTGTGTGTTTCTTCAAGACCTGCTGAAGCTTTCATGTGCAACCACCCCCATCAGTGAGCGTTACACCTATTGAACACAAACCCTCTTATTTTGTTTTTTGTGCTTTGCTTTCTTCTTCTTTTTTTTTTATTGAAACAGCAGGAGGGCGGAGAGAGGGACAGTATGGACGGTTCTGGCAGGATTCAATCTCAGGCCAGTAGGGGGGTCTATTTGGTTCCCGAGGTGGGGGTCCCAATTGCTAAACTTTCTCTGTGCACTTTATTGCTTTTTAGTGGTTAAGGCAATTCACTAGTGGTGATTCATCACTCACTACACACACACACACACACACACACACACACACACACACACACACACACACACACACACACACACACACACACACACACAGACACACGCCCAGCTGTGAGGCTCCCGGAGGCCATTCCCACCTCCAGCCTCATAACACCCGCTGATGACTAGTCACAGAGTAGCTTCAGGGTCATTCCAGATGCCTCCCTGTGCACTCAGTATCATCTCAACCTGAAGTTTGATCTCTTGCTTTTACACATACACAGACGACCCCCCCACCATACGTGTGGTGGAACTACCTTGTTTATGGCAATTGCTCTAAGCAGAAAACTGGGGACGAACTGGGTTCAAGACCTCAGCCGAGCATGAAAAGCATTCAACCAAACCAAGAATCAAAAACTCAACTCTGAAAAATGTGTTCCTCCCGAAGCACTTACTGTTGTGAAGTGACAGGGGACACTTGAACACAACATATGGCTCTGGCACGTTATGTGATGCCACATGGTGTGGTACTCCTCTGATGCAACTGAACTACACCACATGTGACACAAACTCCAATACCAGAGTCTAGAACTTCTATAGAAGTATATTCCAAGGTCTGGATATTCACTCATAATCTACTCACCACTATGCCGATGAAGGGTTTGAGTCCACAAAACACTTTTGGAGTTTCAGGGGTGAACAGAGTTGCAGCCAAACCCAATTCAATTGAAGTAAATAGCGACCACTTCTTCAAACTGCCTCCATTCCGCTCCTGTGGTGTCAGGATTCCACTGTTATCCTCAGTTACTGCTCAGCTATGTTTTTCACATAGGGTTTGACTTGTAAATGACAACATTTAGTTTTTATTCCTGACTTTCAGAGAGAAAGAGAGAGAGAGAGAGAGAGCCCACTGCCCATCACCTGACGTTCTTTACCTGAACTTTTAATATAACTACAGCCCTTGTAGCTTTAGATTCGTCCCACAACTTAACCGCTCTGTTTCATTCTCACTGCTTTCAAATCCTCATTTCTGGCCAAAGCAGACACGCCTCTAAAAACCCACAGAACAATCAGCAGACGGAGCATTTAGTGGCAAAAGAGACCAAATTTCCCCCACAGGAGTTGATGGGAAAACAAAAGCAGTGACTCACATTCATCAGGTGGCTTCAGATAATGATAATGGTGATCTGTAATTTAACTTCCCAGCATCTGTACAAGTGAACTGGCGGTGACTGTGCCTGCCAGCTGCCTCCAGGCTCCAGGCTCATTCCGACAGTTGACGTCAAACAGGACCTGCGTTTGCATTTTCTTTATTTAATAGGCTAATTCCTGCACATTAGTTTTTGTTTAAACGCGATGTGATTGGCTCGTGCAACGGAACCACAATGCAGCGTATCCGTTGAACATATTTAAACTCAAGGATCAAGAGATTGAGTTTGATGGTCAAGAGTCAAGGTCACTGCCAAACGCAGGCACACAACCGTGAGGCAGTAAATCTAGTTGCTTTACATTTCCACGCTGTTGAGCTTAATTTAACACCAAACTCAAACCACCTCAGCTTCCCCCAGGAGCCACCATGTTAATCAGATTTGGATTTTCAGGCTTCGGTGAATAACAGAGATCAAGGCACGTGTAAATCAACCTCAAGGCTTCAACACGTCCCTTCAAATACCCGGAAGACACCAGCGTGTCTTTCAGATTGTCAACTCACTTGCTTTTATTGACATTCGTCATGACATCGGTTGTAGCGTTGCGGTGCCGTTTAGTGTTTAACTAGAGTGCCGCCATCATGACACCTGGGTTTGTAGGCGTGTGGTGGATGAGAAGAGTTATCCTCCAGGGAGAATGCGCCCCGGCTCAGTGAGTGACGCACTTGCTCTCTCGGTGTGCAACAGTTCTTATGCAAAGCAGACCCACTGGCCATACCACACACGGTGATGTTATATATGCAGGCGTATGCAAATGAGTGACCTTTCGCAGAGCATTTTCATCAGGGTGGGAAATTAATTTTGGGGGGGATCAAGTAGCCTCTGTGTCTCGTGGATTTATAAAGTCAGTATCAAGAGAATACAGAATATATTCAGGAGTAAATGTGATCGTCATTCAGGGACATTTGACAGGATCATCGGAACGTTTGATTTAAAGATGCAAATTTGAAGGAATTTTCTGAAGCCATGTTAAATATTTGCTAATGACAAAGGCAATGATGTGTTGATGGTATGATTTACATTTTTTCCCCCATTCATTTAAATTAGTAAATGTAATTCTGTCGCTGTTCTTGTTTGCTTTGTGTTTGCCATCATTTAACAAATGGTCCACAAAATGTAAAAATTCATGCATGTGCAGTGCACGAACTTTATGGTGCAACTATATATAGTGAACCCGACATCAGCCATTATTGTATGTACAGAAAGGTTATAGAAAAGTGAACTGGCACATCCAGTCTCCTGACAGCAGTGATTTTTATTTGTATGTCGGAAATACATTTTTAGAGCCTGATCGATTTAGCTGTTTGCCAATAATACGAGCGGATATGAGCCTTTCACAGACATATTGGTGTCGGCATTTGCTGATATGAAAACATTCCTAATAAAGTCCAAGTTTCATAACAGAAGGTGTCTAACCTTGTACAGATTGTTCAGCCCCATGAGGCAAATTGTGATATGGGCTATGCATAAAAATAAATTGAGTGATTGATAATATTGGATAACGGCATCAGCCCTGAAGATCCATATTATAAGAGCCCTAATAAATATTGTAAATGGGGATTTAAAGAAGAGGCAGCAACACTGAACTGTGACGAGTAACAGAAACTTGATTCTAGTATTGTTTCTGGTGGTAGTTATTATCGGCATGATATTAATCAAGAAAATAAGATGCTTATTCATCACAGCAGCGAATGTTTAGTGAAAAACAGCGACGGTATTGTTCGCGAGAGCTGCAGTTAAAGTGTCTGGGATGAGTTGTGCTTTGCTGTGGCACAGTTTGTGGTTTGAGAGTGAACACGCGTTGTTTTTCGAAATAACTGGGTCATTCTGTGTCAAGACAGACAGAATCCAGGAGAGTGGTTACAGCACCGTCTCAAGATGTCGATTGAAGTTTGTTCTCAAAATGTTCGGAAGCCAAATCTGAAGCCTCTACTTTGTTATTACCCACTTTAAAACACCACATCTGGAAAAGTTATGATTATATGGCTGTATTCCATCCCTCCATCTATTGTTGCTCTTGCCCAGGCTTGGGTCACTGAGGTAGTCCCCAAGTAGGGTATTCCAGACGTCCCATTCCTTAGCTATGCTTTTCAGCTCATCCTGGATGACCCAACTCCTCACTCGATATCTAAGGCTGAGCCCAGACATCCAATAATCATAGAGATACTGAGGCTAAAATCCTGAAAGTGACGTTTTTCTGATCCAAAATATATCTCAAATCTGTATTTAATTTTGTGTGAAGGAAAACATTGAAGCACATTGGCTCCTTGAACTGTCATTAACTGTACACCAAACAATTTCTATGTACAATTTAATGTTGCTCCTCGTGCTATTGTGTGACCTCATACGTCGGCCTACTTGCAGAAAAACATGTTTGTCTTTCATCCTACAAAGTTTCATCAGGGTGGAAATAAATCATCCCAGCTAAAGCGTTTTGAGGCTATAAAAGCGAAATCAAGTCAGGGGCTGAATGAATATGAAAACAGTAATTAGTATTGTGTTGTTTCTGGTACTCTTTCCCTACAGACGCGTTGGTGAGGGCAGTTCCCGGTTGGAGGTTGGGCTCGAGTCAGGTTTTCTGGGCAATTGAATTTGAATGCAAGAATAAGATCACATTTGTGTTTTGCAGTTGTCGTTGTAGTACAAACCTCGGGCAGACGCTTGCAGCAGTAGCTGAGCTGCGGTTACTTGTCATCATGCAACACTGGAGATTTTGTCGACTGAACACTGAAGTGCCAACACAGACCAAATCCCAGTCCCTGTCACTTTAGCTTGGCATGATTGACTCGTCTGTGCTCTTGGCCATAATTTTCCCTCTTTGGTGTCAGTCGAGGGAATGTAGATTTGTTAGAATTAGCACCCGTGTTGACTGTGCTTTACTTTACAGTTATTTTGTTATGCTTTGCTTTCTCTTACTGTGTACAAGTTATATTTAAGCAAAAGAATTATGGTCTCATGAAGTCAAATAGATCATAAATAACTAGTACTAGCCAATGGGTGCAGGTCGCAGGTGTATGTGGGCGTGCAGTGTCCGTAAGCTCTCAGTCAGGCTCCACCCCTGCTCCTCCAAATGTAGTCACATACACATGGCTTCAAAACAGCTCATAAACCATTGGGTGATGTCACAGTGGGTTGCGTCTTGCATGCAACAAAGGCCGGCATTGAAGCCACATGGTCCTGTATGGTCCAACCTCTCGTCCTCTGGCAACTGATAGATCATAAGATCCATCAGAACAGAAACAACGAATTGTCACATTTGAGGAGTTGGAACGAGACCAAGATCAGAGCATGACTATAGTTTGTTTGTCTGTTTTCAGACGTGAACTCTGAAAAACTCGGAAAGGAGTAGGAGTAGTAGCAGTAGGAGATTGTTCAGGTCAGACACAAAGACAGGGAAACTTCTGGAACATTCAGGCAAGAGGTGGCGTCTGGGTGGAGCAGCAGGAGGCAGGACGTGATGTATACATTCTGCTGTGGACAGCTCAGTGTTTTTGTTTACAGCTCATCCACACCGGCGTTGGCCACCAAATCACCAAAAGCTCTAGAATGTCATTGTCTTTCGTTGCGTGTGAGAAATATCTTCAACATGCCTACTCAGAAAATATCTGGAGCAACCGATTCAGACTTTTCTCTCAGACAGTCCCTTCAGAAAATGTCATCAAAATGTCCTGACTTCAGTCCATGTCTGAAAGCAGCTAATGAATATTTCTTATCTGATCTACAATATTTTGTAAAAATAGACAAAGCAGTATGTCCAAGATAACTGAGCATGAATGCATGCATTGTGACATGAGTGCACGGCCACGACATGTGACGCTCTCGCCTTCACGCCATTCATGGTTTGCCTGCGTCCTAACACAAGCACGACGAGGGATTCAGCGTAGAGATGTTCCTCAGGCCAGCATAAGTCACGCTGAGCTTTGAGAAAGCGTAATGGTGACCAGTTGGGTCAGTATGGTTGACAACAACACGACATGTTGCAGGGTGGCTGGGATGTGCTCGGAGGAGACTGATGGAGGGGGTGTGTCCTGACGTGAGGTTCGCCCTGCCGCACGCTGGCCTGCCATAGGCTGCTGTCTGGTGGGCTGGAGTAAAGGAATGGATGGAGAGGGAGGGGAGCGAAGGCACTAGGACCCAGCGGCGAGACAGCGAGTAGGCAGGCAGAGTGGGGCTGAGTCACTGCATGTGTCTGAGAGGCAGTCAGAAACAAGAGAGAGCCAGAGAGCAGAGGTGATCTCACACTCATCAGCACAGGATAACACAACCATGATGGGTTGACTTGGGGGGGGGGAAGCGGTCGGAGAGAGGAAGTGTGCATTCGCCCAACACTTGCTCAGCCATGGAGACCAACAAAGTTCTTCATTTCGTGCCCTCGGGTAAGTGAAGCAGAGCTCTCCAGAGCTGCTCCTCAGCTGTGCACGACACAGCGCTCACTGGGAGAACCTCGGGGTTCCCTACCTATAGTGAAACCTGAGAACCCCCCCCGTGCAAAACATGTGCAGCCCACCTCCACTTCCACTCGGAGGGAAGGGCAGATGTTTGGGTGTGCATGTGTTCCACTGTACATATTATTCTGTTTGCTCTTTCTGCATACTTAGGAATGTGGCTGCTTGTGACAGAAACCCTGTTTTGGTGTCCCTTCTCAGGGGAGGTGCGCTTGTAGAAGCGATGTTTTGCTCACAGAAATAAGGCATCTTTTTTCTTTTTTGCATTTTAGACTGAGCACTCTTTTGCCGTTTTTCTTTCTCTCTCTCTCTCTCTCTCTCTCTCTCTCTCTCTCTCTCTCTCTCTCTCTCTCTCTCTCCTCCTCCTCCTTCTTCTTGTTTATGTCTGGTATGCGACACAAGAGGTTCCTGCGTCGTATTTCTTCAGTTTTCACAAAAGCTGAACCTTGAGAAAAGATTGCATTGGAAACCTTTCAGGAGAAAAAGCCAGTATACCTGTCGAGCAGAGCACAGCTGGAATGCAGAGAACGCCTGGGCTCATAATGCACTTTCTCATGTGTTGCACTGGCGGGGCTCGTGCACGTGCGCCTGCTAGACAGAGCGGGATCGACACAAGAAACACTGTGTGTGTGTGAATGTGTGTGTACAGTTGTGTGTATGTGTGAATGTGTGTCTGTTCAAGAGAAATTGAAGAAAAAAAAACAACATTCAGCTTGTGTGTCTGTGTGTTTGTGTGTTTGTGTGTCTGTGTGTATGAGAGGGAGAAAGACGGACAGATTAGTGTTGCTGACAGCCACAGGGGAGCAGCGAGTTCTCCCCTCACTCAAAGTCCTGAGAGCCCGCAGCCCATTCGGAGGTGTGATGCGGCTGCCTTCTCACTTTCATTTTGTCTGGAAAGGCAGAGCAGGATGCTGCGTCTTGGTGTGTGTGTGTGTGTTTGTGTGTGTGTGTGTGTGTGTGTGTGTGTGTGTGTGTGTGTGTGTGCGTGTGCGTGTGAGAAGACATTATATGGAAAAATGCAAATGCCGGAATATTATCTGAGACTGTGTGTACGTGCATGAGTGTGTTTTGTTTGAGAGTAAATCCCTGTGTGTGTGTGTATGGCTTAATGTGCATGAATATCTGCGTGTGTATTTGTGCGTATGTGTTTGTCAGAGTTCAGTCGTGCTCTGGTGAGAGATGTGAGTGTGTGTGTGTGTGTGTGTGTGTGTGCGTGTTTGTGCACCAGCGTCATACACTGTGCACACTAACTACATTTCCGAGTGTGTGTCGGGGCGTAATGGACACTGCTGTGGCTCGTCCTCTGAAGAGTAATTTGCATTCATTTGCTTAGGAGCTGATCAGAGGCGGAGAGAGGGCAGGTTTGATATTCACAGCAGAACAATTGTGTTCTGTGAACAGAAAGGTATTCGAAAGGATTTCCATTGAGGAAAGGTTGAGATTTGGGTTTGGTGGTGACAGCAGGGAATGTCTAATTCCGTTGATTCAGTCATATCTAATCATTTTAATCCCATTCATTCTGTAGATTTTTGCATCTCGTGACTTAACCTTGGATTTAAATGCACATGTGAAGGTTTTAATGCCCTGCAGACCAAGATAAAAAAAAAAATAGAGTCTACCTGCAGGACTATGATTGAGATATTGATCCCCGCCAGCAGTGGGTTGGTGATCTGAAGATTATATATATCGTGATCGATTTTTAAGTCGTCCACAATCTTCTTTTTCAAGTGAATCGTAGAGGTTGTGACATTTTATCACATTTACAGTCGGTCCACCCCGATAACATGAATCTGCGTTACATAACTACGTATGTGGCTGTGCGGGTTGGTCCAGTTAGATCATGTGTCTCTTTCATGTGTGACATGTGTGAAAAACAATTCAACTTGAGCCAGCAGCATGACTATATGTACAAAGTTGGAAAGATACAATCAACTGTAAACATTCCTGAACAACACAATGTGGGAAATACAACACAGTGTGTCCTATAGACTGTGCATAAAGACGGACGACATGAAAGCTCCTCAACAGGGAAGCATCTGGAGCGCCCTCTGCTGGCTTTCTGCTGTATAGGTCATAAACTCTGCCTCCTCCATGTTAGCAGATGGGACATGGACCAAAATGTCAAAGTACATGTCAAATGCAATGATTTGGCACGAGATGGCAGCGTTGTTATCTCAGATATTTTGGCTTCATTTCTGGATAGTGGAGTCCATCTTTGTTTTTTACTCCATCACGTGTCCTGGGTGCTTCACTGGGGTCGGAAACAACCCCACTCATCTGTGTCTCTCGAGGTCCCAGAGCACAAACGGTTATCACTGATCTGGAGGTTTCTTTAATGTAATATTGTGTTGAGATGGAGCCAATAGATTGTGGGCTGGTTGGAGTCTGGATATTCTCAGCGGTACATTTAAAATATGGGGAAAGATCCCCCACTTCCCAAATTCTCTTTACTCTGGATTTTATATTGTTCTCATCCTACTGAAGATAACAGAGCTGAATCTCAATGGACACACACAGGCCACAGAAACTGTCTCTCACTGGTGTTTACATCTCTGAGCGTGAGCGATGCCTTATTGCAGCGTATTGTGAGTAATCCTCCAGATTGTGTCATTATCAGTGGCAAGCTGTCGACAGGTGAAGGAGCAGCCGATGCCGTGGGAGGAGGTCAGGTGATCTGGGATTCGTTTTATGGACTTGTAAATTACAACAGAGCTTCCTCGTATAATTACTCAATGTGATAATACCCCAGTTAGTTTTTTAATATTCGAACCCGAGGTGTTGATGGTTTTAACGTCCTGGACGAACAAACGCCTGCAGTGTGTTAACCCACTTACAGAACATTGTTCATTAGTGAAAATGGGGAAAGGAAATAATTGGCTTCATAGTTAATTGACGTTTAGTTGAATCATAGTTTGATCACATTTCCTCTCAACATTTCTGTGATCACTTTTTATTATGCAGGTGACATTTAAATCCCAGTAACTTAAATTTCTTGTTTAATTGCTTTACACATTAAATTGGGCTATTTTAATATTTATAAAGTTATAAATAATCGATCTAACATCAAGTTTTATGCATTTTTGCCATAATATGATAGAATAAGAATATATTCTCATCTCAGAAGATCAACTCAATTTAACTGCAATTAAATGATTAAATAAAAAAAAAATTGTTCTTTCAAATGCACGATTCACAGATGCAATTAACAATTATTTCTTTATCAGACATTTTTTCTCAATAAATAAATAATCTCTTCAGTAAAATGTTTAAAAATATTTTTTTTATCTGTGAACATAAGCAGTTTTAGAATCTGAAACTAGGGAATGTTCTGCAATTTTTGCTTGAAATACAACTTGAAATTCAATAACCACATTTTTTGTCGATATACTGCTGGTAAATATTTTTATTTTTTTGTAAGAGCTACTTAGAGAGTACAGATCCAGTTCTGGAGACAAAATACTAATGTTGTGCGTGTGTGTGGTGCTTGTTTTAAACTGTTCTGATTAAGTCATTATGACATAAAGCTGAGATCTCCAGCGTCGTGCGAGCAGGGCGTCGAACTTCAGGTGTGACGGACTGATCAGCGTCACAGCCGTAACCCGCGGAGCCAGAAAAGATCAGCATGGCGGACACATAGTGGCTGTGTGAATTAGTAGTTCGACCATGTGGAAGTGGAGGTGTGTGTGAAAGATGGATGACGTGTGGCGGCGGTGTGTGTGTGTGTGTGTGTGTGTGTGTGTGTGTGTGTGTGTGTGTGTGTGTGTGTGTGAATGTGTGTGTGTGTGTGTGTGTGTGTGTGTGTGTGCTGTAGATGTGACAGTGATCTCTGATCAGTATTCACCACTGGCAACAGATCTCAGAAGCTCCAGCCTCTGAGCACAGCCATCTGGGCAGAGGAGAAACACACATCGACACATACACATATACAAATTATTATACAGTAACACACTGAGATATCGCAAAAGCACGTCTATGCAAGGCACGACACGACGGACACACACGTCCAGGTATATTCACACAGAGAAATGCACACTCACACCAACTGTCACAGATATTGTCCGTATGCTGCACGTAATTACACACACAACTCACTCTATCTCCATAATTTGTTGGTTCACACGCAAAGCAAATTATGTAGATGTGTCAAGACAGACACTCATCATGCACAGTTCAAGGAACACAGAATGATGACCACACATTCATTACAATCAACACACACACACACACACACACACACACACACACACAGACACACACGTTTGTCTTTATATCTCTGCCTTGCTCCATCTTTGTTTTGTGTTTTCCAGTGTCCCTCTCCCACGCACACATTTACATACATGGACTCTTTTTTTTATCTCACTTTGTGTTTTCTGTCTCCTCTCATATTTATTTTCAAGATGACTTGTTATATTTGTCACAAATGCGGAGAAATTAGTGAAAATAATAAAAAGTCAGGTCCCGGTCAGGTGCTACGTGACATCGCTGCTGTTTATTTACTGTGTCAGGAGTTTTCGGAACAAACACCTCTTCTGTGACCGGTGTTTGTTTTGCGCTGTGATTTTAATCACTTAGTGTGTGAGTGATAAAGGATTTTATCACTCTGACTTCAATGAGGTGCAATTACCAAAACAACAACAACTGCTGCTACAAATAGAAGTACAAGTCAAGCTAAAAGGATTTCAGCAGCAGTGGTACCATGTGGATTATTTTGAGAATTATCTTCTCAACTGAAGTAGAAAACCACTCATGTGGAAAACCACATTTATGTTTTTAAAGTCCGAATAGAAGAAAGCCTTTGAGCTTTAGCTTTATGAGTTTGTTCAATAAAAACATAAATATAAAATACATAAATGAAATGTAAAAGTATGTGTGAGAGATTTGGTAGAAACCAAATTTCATCGCAAAGCTTAAAAGCTTCGGTGCATTTTGGCACAAGTTTCCCTCCTTTCAGTAGATGCAGATGCACTTCTGTTCACACACATATCTATTTTTCTGCATGTTCTTAATGAGAATTTGAATTTCCCTTTATAAAAATGGACTGTATTTATGAATGGGGTTTATCTAGTCCAAAAGCCCGGGATCGAACCCTTTACCCTTCTGGTTAGTGGTTGACCCGCTCTACCTCCTGAGCCACAGTCTGTCCTTCTATTCCAATCTGTCAGTACATTGAAATAATCTGTAATGTTTAGTTTTTTCATTTCTTATCTCACCAAGTTTCTACGTTCAGCAGAAAAAAAACCCATCCATGTCCCAATAAGCATGAAGCTTGTTTTAAACGTGCTTCACACCACACACCTTGACACACAGACATTTTGATTAAGGTCACGAGAGCGTATAAAGAAGCTTTTTCATAAAACAAACAGTGTGTTTTTATCAGAGCAGTTGTTTGATAAATGTATTTGTTCTTCCTCACCGCTGGGTTTCCTCAATTCTGCAGCAATTTTCTGGTTCCTAAGTAGCTATTTCGTTCGATGTGTCTCGCTCGTCTTGTCTCTGGCAAACATTAGATTTATTTAAATCGATGTCCGTGCTCCGCTCTCTCTGTGCACAGTTTGCGGTCTGAAGTAACACACACTCGTCTTTGGTTAATTCAGTTTGGGGGGCAGTTGGGAGTGCTTGATTAGATGCACTGGGTCTCCCTGCAAACGAAAAATCTTTTGTCACATAAAAATGAAATCACGCAGAGGCATAAATCAAGATCCTGATGTTAATACGATCAATCATGCCACCCTAGAATTTAACACTTAGGTCAAAACCAGTCTCGCTAAATGTGATGGCTCGATTGATTATGAACAATGGTCAGATTCTTTTTTTTTTGTAATAAATGTGACTAAAAGTACAGCGGCCACTTATGAGAGAAAGCAGTGAAAATGTCTAAAACAAAAGTAAAATCCAATAAAAACCGTGGAGATAAATGCAAATCAAACTTATCAAAAGAGGTTTTGAGACAAGATTTTAAAAGAAACTCTTTTAGTGTACAAGAAAGTCTAAACCTGCATGTGTCAAAGTAAAAGCACCAAAGGGTGATTAAGACCAGGAACACAACCATCAGTAGGTAAAAGCCCGGAGATATAAACTTAGCCACGCGTTTATGCACCCGATGCATCATGAGTGTAATTGTTCACGACACTCGAGGAGGATAGCCTCCAGTTACTTCTGAAATCACGACAGAAAGAGAGAGATTGTGGTTTCATCGTAGACGGTATGAGAGGATCTTTAAATCAACAACTGCCCCTATCATTCATTTTCTTATTGCGTTATTGCGTTGTGTTAATTTCCGAGGACGTGCACAACCGACACACCAAACAGATGCGTGATCCGTGAGCCAGGATTCGTAAACACGTAGTCATAAGTACGTTCCTCTCCAGCAGAAGGATGTGAACTCGGCTCAAATCAGTAATAAACTTTGGTGATGTCAAGAAACGAGCCAAACATCAGTTCACTTAGTTGTATTATTAATAATAGTTTGTATAAGTACTGTATTGTAGTACAGTAGTACTTTCAGCACCATGCTGACTCTACATCGCTCTGCAACATCACAGTCTTCTGGTCTTCACAGTCAGCAGAACATACAATGTGAAGAGTTTGAATCACTTCTCTCTTCCCCTAAAAACAAATCTATTCTGAATTCCAGCCTAATGTTGACTTTACAAGCTAATTAAACAGCCAATATTTACCAGAACCAAGTATAAAAACAGCCCTGTAGTTCCAACATGGTCTTCAACATGTGACTCTCACCAACCTCTTAATTCCACATGTCAGTGCCTCATACCCTCCAGATGTGGATGTATAAAAAGCATCTATTGTTGTATGGATGAAAGCTTCTTCAATGGTCAGATAAAATGGGGTTTTGGGGTTTAAATACCAGTTTGCTGCCTCCTGGAAAAACAACCAGTGATCACAAATGGAGTTACAGCACTGCAGTTATTTTAAACCCCCGATAATAAAGGCAGAAAGTCTCAGAAGCTATTAGACTTCAGTTTTATTCACAAAATGAAATGGAAACACTTGTTTGTCCACATTATTTGTTTTAGTTTCCTTTGTTTTGAGGAGCAGATGTGTTTGGATCTCAGTATTTTCGAGGCTGTGGACGATGAGAGACTGATGTTGGTGCAGATTTGATCCACTTTCATTTGACTTCTCACAGAGTTTGTGTCTTAATCTCATTCAAAATACAAGAGATGCTTTTCACTCGGTAATAAAACACATTGTCGGCTGCCGTTGTCTCTTTGAATTTAAAGTCGAGGATCACGAGGCACATAATCACTTCCACAGCACACGCACACACAAACACATGAAGACGGGGTTAATGCAGCTGCTTTAACACACACAAATGCATGTTTAGAAAATAACACACACAATGTTGGTGGTCCCCCCCGCCCTTCTTTGGTCATGAAATGCTGCTCTGCTTTGCTGTTGTGTAATCAGGCTGCAGTTTACCAGCACGTGCACACCCATCCACTGCACATGAAGGCGTCCTCCACAGGTTACAGTACAGGAAGCAGTGCTGTGCACAGGCTAGGTGCTTGTTTCACTTCCTTCTCGATGTCGCTCTGCACAGAGATGTGTGCTGTGCAGTTTACTCTCTCCCCCCCTTTGCAGTGAATTTAATTTAAAAAACAACAAACAGAACACAACAGAGCGGTAGACATGGCACTCGACTGCTCGGCTCCTCAATATATACCCCCACCACACACACACACACAAACACACAAACACACACTCACACATTACACAAGTAATTATTCCAAGATGTCAGAGGATGTCGATGAATTCCCAAATCTTGATTGTAAAGCTGTCTCCACGTGTCTGAGAAGAAATATCAATGTGCTAATTAGACTGTGGCAATATGTATTAGAGGTATGTGACACTCACACACACATGAGCATGCAGAGACATGCACACACACACACACACGAGCATGCAGAGACACACACATGTCCTATCATGTATGACCCACCCAATTCAGACAAGATGCATTCTGAGCTGCAGAAACAAGTAGCCTCATGTAGGACGAGTCCTGCAGACATTTTCTCCTTCGCGCTCAGACCGTGGTTTTTCATGCCGGCCTGCTATTTTCAAACAGCTGTTGAATGCCGACTTTGCACAGACACACACACACACAGACACACATGCACACACTAACTATGTGTGTTTTTTATCCATGAGCGCTGTTCTGCTCCGTTCTTTCACAGAGTCGGATGTCCTCTTTGTCCTTGCCGCATGTCGTACCAGTGTAATTTACGTCCTCCATATGCTGCAGTGCCAGAATTGAATCCGCGTCCCAGCTCACGTTGTGTAGTTGATGTTACATCTGTAGTTAAGGTCTGTGTGAGTAACTTTGTGTTGTAGAATAAATGTACAACAACATGTGAACACAGCCGCAAAGTCCAGACCGAGTGACGTGCGAGGGGCGAAAGGATCTCAGCTCCAGTGTAAGAGGAAGACTCACAACGTCAAACAGACAAAAGAAGACGCAAACCCCTCCACCCCCAGTGTCAGGTGGAGGATTAAACAAAGAGTAGCAGTGAGACGTAGATCTGTAATCTGGAGAACAGTAGGAAGCCACGGTTCCTTAATTTAAATTCTGTCAGTGGCGGAGTGGGAAACAACCGAGCCAATCAAAGAGACAGCTCCTGCACAGGGCAGGGCTCTTACACTGCTGAGGTTAGCGGTTTGATTCTCACCAGGGCCCCCGCATACTAACAAGGTACAAATACTCAATGGCCATTTGATTTAATATTCACCTCTTTTAAAATGTCCCGTCCTCTGTCTGCTACCGTAGGAGAAAGTCATTTATTTCCACATGAAACCGGCAGGAACACGCACGGTATAAATGAGGACCTCACAGATGGTGGAGACTGACAGCACGTCACATTTACATTAGAGTCTTCTCCGCGGCCGCCTCACATCGATCCAGTAAGAACTGTGCCTTTGTAGTTTCAGTGGGGGAACACCACGAAATGAAAAGCAGCGAGACGGGCTGTCGGGTACAGCGGGCAGGCGGGAGAGCGGCGTACAGTAGAGGGCCGTGTGGAGAGAACAGCAGACTTAAAAAAAACGAGATGGTGGCCTGGCTTTAATCGAGCCGGAGGAAGACGGGAATGTGCAAGCAATTAGCAGGAATCCCCCAGCACTGACTTTCTTATTTCTCTCCCCCCCCCCCTTCTATGAAAAACAAGACAGCCAATTGCTGCAGCCAGCGGTTGGCTTGTGTGCGTGCGTGCGTGTGTGTGTGTTTGTGTGTGTGTGTGTGGTGGAACAACCCTCACTTGCACACTCTCCATGAACACACACACACACACACTGTGCGCGTCCCTGCTGCAGCACCTGAGCAAAATCCTCTACGTGCTGTGTGGGAATGAGAGGACTGAAAATGAGACATGAAAAGAAACACAAGCACAAGATGTAAAAATGTTAAATATCTCCAAAATAAAGCCCAGGAATGGAAAAGGGAAAACAGAGGAGGTGGGGGTTTGAATTGGGGCACGTTCCTCCGCTAACCTCCGTCACGATGCCTCGTCTCGCCACGCCGCAGACGGGGGCCGGATTTATCTGTGAACTGGCAGTAGCCAGCTCACTATAACTATCAATCCCTCTCAGGTGAAAGGAGCAGAGGATTACTGCAGAGCTGCTCAGTCCACAGACCTGACACCAAAGGACACTCTGCTTAAATCCGCGGAGAGAGAAAACAGACGGGCTGGAAAAACAGACGTGTTGCGGGAATGATTTTATTCCTTTTGCTCACATGTAGATTTTTGATTAGAAAAGAAATGAATTACATCGAGGGCAAACTGGAGAGTTGTGTTTTGTTCTGTGGCTGAGGCCTGCTGCCCATCCAGCTGTCAATCACAGTATGAAATATTCTCGTAGAGTTCTAGTTCCTGAAAAATAATTAAATCAATCTTCTGTCTTGTTGAACCTGTTTGGTCTGCGCTGCCTGTGGCTCTCTTCCTTTTAACGCTCTGTCGTTGCTGCACCTCAACCTCCAGCAAATGTAGTTTTCGGATGGAATGACACATTTGCGGACACATACATGTACCAGTAGCACATACATGTAGATAAACATGTTTGAATGCACAGCCTCCCACTGCCGTCCAGCATCGCTCTCGCTCTTGGCCAGCTCTGTGGTCAAGGCTCTGCCGTGACATCATCAGCGTCAGACACCAGCCTTAGGACACAGCTGTCATCTAAATCAAACCGTGTCCGTTTTTTGTTTTTCCTCTAAAAGAATTTCTACCGGTATCTCCGGTGCTAATTTTAAATACTGGGGCAATTGCCACTGAGTAAACATTTTCTACATCAGTGCTAAAATGACAAAGTGTCACGGATTAAAGGAAACGTGACGAGGCGAGTGTTAGTGGAGTGAATCCTGAAGAAGGAGATTTTTCCAATTTAAATCCGATATGTTGACATTTTTCGCATTTAATTATTCTTTTTTTGCCAGTCACTTGTCACAATGTGGCATTAAAGTTCTCTACATTTCCTTGTTAACAGAGTAGGCGTCCCTCACCGAAAACAGGGGGCAGATGCGTGGTTCATTGTACCCTTGAGTTTGAATAAGGACTTCTAGCAATCTTTTTTCAAGGAGACACAGGGAGGGACAAAAGTAGATTTTCTTTTACTGCAAATGCGAGTCATTGTATTTCAAGGCTCTTCGGATAAAAGCCTCCATCAAATAATTCGGTGTTCCCCCGACTGGAGGACAGTACAGTACAATACAAGCATGTTTACTATAATGGAAGAAAAATCTCCCTCGGAAAATCAATTAATTGATCATCGAATTAGTTGCTTATTCTGTGTCAATCGACAAAACAATTAATTAGACGTCATGGTTGTAAGATGGATTAGTTGATCACCCTTTAAATGTGTTAGCTGTGTCCTAAGAATACAGATTTCATGTTATAATAATAAAATTCAGTCTCATAATCTCCGGTAAACAAATGTGTCACCACAAGAAAGGTGAGATTTAATTGAAATTGAAGGGCTACGTCTCAATTTGTGGCTGTTGTTAAAGATTCCACATGAATAAACATCCAGGAGCTTGTAACCTGCAGAAGGCTTTTCGTTGACAGCTTTGATGAAACCCATCGTGGTTTCCACCAGACGTGGTGGAAACCACTCACTGGTGTGGCTCAGTGAGCACAGCATGCTACAGAAACTCTCAGAATGTCAGGGTGGCTCCTCACCTTGTATTTGATATTTTATTATAACAGAGCAGCCTCCTCTCCACCAGACTGAGAGTTTCCCAGGTCAGCGTGATGTGGATTTGACTTCAGCTGGCGATGGAGCGGATAAGAACCCAAGTACATGCGCTTGCAGTTTGGGCTTGTAGGAGCGCCCTGAGAGATAAAGATGATGAGCGAGATGTCGGGAGGAGCACAGTCCTGCAACAGCTGCAGGATCTCTGTCACATGTAGAGTTATTGTTTTACATGCTCTAACTTCACTTCCTTACACTGTAGGATTTGAAACCATTAAATTACCTTGTTATGATACCAGAAACCAATCAGGAGTGCAGAGTTCATTCAGATTCAGCTTTACTATCAGGTTGCAGGTCACATTTAAACATAACATTATGCACGTAACATAAAAAAGAGAGCAGCCATAAAAGCATCACGTATTGGTGATATTTCAGAGAATGCCACCAGATTGGGAAATGCCATGTGAACACATTGTGCAAATATACAACATGTGTGTAATAAGCGTGCACACTGAAGTTTCTTAAAGATTTCCGAGGGAATAAAAAGAAAACGGATAAAGGCCAAATGCCGACGTGCTGTTTAAAAAGTGTACACGTGCAAAGAGCTCGTCCAGAGCAGAGCATTGGGAGGAATTCCCTTTCTGCCTGGGATCTCTCAACGACCACAGCGCCATGGATGACGGGTGCCAAGAGAGCCTGTGGGCACAATTAGCCAACAAAAGGCCCAGCCTCCTCCTTGGTGCCGTCCCAGCCCTCGTAGATTCCCCTACAAACACAGCAGGGGCGCCTTTTAATCTCTTGCCCTCTTCACGTCAGACTATCAGCCTCACCTCCCCTGTAAATTCCACGGTTTGTCCCTCCTGGGGCGTCAGGCATCTGTTTTGCATGTACCTGCAGTGCACTGGGCTGCAATCGAGAGGGACGGTTGGAGCAGTTTCAACCTGGCTGGTTTGTGCACACACCCAGGGTCGTAAGAGTTAACTTCCTGTTGTTTTGGAGTATTTAAATAACATCAAAACGCTTTATTTGTCGCCGTTAAAGCCGAGTCTGCGCTGGGTTATAGTAATGAGTTATTTATACCTATAAAGTCGTTCCCAGCGGTTTATAGAATGAATGAGGTCCCCCCCTCTCTGTTGATTAAATACCTGCAGCCATCAAACAGCAGCAGGGATGTTTAGGTGTATTACATCTGCAGTGTTTCAGCAACGCACTAATTAAATGCAGGTCACAGACCGTGGGTGCCTGCGTATAGAAATGTAGGATTTATCTCAGTACCATCTATAAATTAAAAATATCCTTTATCAGTAGAGCGAGTATTCTCAGGATGGTGAAATTATATAGTATTCCTTTATTTCTCAGCTGAATATAGTCCCTAACAAAGCACACAGTTTATTCAGGGCCTGTTTTGAAAGCTTTACATTTTAATGCCATAGACAGACTGAAAGCATAAAGAGCCCGTGTTCTTGACAATAACAAAAATTACATCTCGCCAGTCTCGTTCTTTATGCAAAGACACAGCATTTCCTGTTGTGTCAATAATATCTCAGTTTCTGCCTCTGAATCTTCTCACAGTATTTGCCCAAACTATTCTATTTTGGCACATGTTAAATATGTTCGCACAAGAACTGAGATTGTTTTTAATCTCTCTCACTTAACAGCACAGACTGCAAACAGTAATAAAGTGTTGTAGCCAAAATACTTTATGTTGAGCTGCTTTCAGGCAGGAGCTGAAGTCCCAACGTTGTCCTGAAACTTTCCACAGGGGCTGTATGTGTGAGGCAAACTCCGGAAAATGTCCGGAGTGTTTTTATGGATCGCTCCGCACCAGTATTTGGTAAAGTTGTATATTTGTTCCTTGCCACTCACTAAAATACTAAATCATCTGCTGTTTTTTAAAGGGGATTAGAGGTGATGGCAATTATTAAAGCTCCCTCCTGACTCCCCCCGGCTTCAGACTCTTTCAGATTGTGCCACACTGCACCAGGATTGCGTTTGTGCCTGTGGTCACCGAAAATGCATAAACTTGTGTTTTGACTTTCTGTTTCCTCTCCTATTTCTCATTACATTTTTCCAGTAAATTGGAAACTGTACCTTCAGCCTGCGTTTATAATATTTTCTTCTCTCACTGAGAATCCTCTCTCTCGGCTTCACTCGCTGGAACAACCTGCCTGTAAACAGTTTTGGGGGAGTCTGGGTTTCCTGCAGTGTTTTGCTGTAATGATGCTGTGGCTTAGTAAGAGAGGTGGTAAATCAGATTAAATGGGAGCACGTACAAACACCTACAGGTCGTCAGCGCAGTTTTTTGCCTCTGGCGTCTAAATCACTAACACTATCCCTGGATGTATTTCATCAGGACTGTGGGAAGTCACGTTCCCCTCACTGGCTTTTTCTCCTTTGAGTACACAGAGATCAAAAAGGTGAATTCAGAGCAGAAGCCAGGGGTCGGCCGCTCTTTGATTTGTAGCCCACGTGGGTGTTTGTGTTTCTAGATTCAGAAACGTTAGGAAACATCTCAGGTAACATTTCCCTCTCGCTGCGTGTCTCTGTCAAGCAGCTGTTAACTCGCTCGTGTCACATCACGAGTCCTGGAACTGATGCAAAAACCGCAATCGCTGCAACGGCAAAAAAGCAGTCGCCTGCCATCTCTTCTGCAGATAGCTCGTATCAGACGACAGTTCTGGTTTATCAGGAAGAAAGAGTTTGTCGTGTGGCGTGTTCTGACACCATATCAAGCGAAGAACGGAGCAGCTGCCTTGCTTGTGGGTTTGTGACATGGGAACTCGACTGACTGACACATATTCCCCTCATGTGTATGATGAAAGGCCTGACTCTAAGTATGAGGCTCGCACACAAACACCCACACCCACACACACACACACCCACAGCAGATCAGTCAACGCAATGACACGTGCGATACTATTCAAACCGACTTCCTGCTTACAAGAAGACAGCTTCCTCTTTCCTGCAGAAAGTTATCATATATAACATCTTTCTCTCTTACTTGTGTCTGACTGGGGTCTATTCTACCACTGTTTGTATTTATTTCGTTTCTAAAATAATGTTCTGAGAATTGGTAGCAAACAGCTGTTAAAATACATTATAATATGTTATTGTAAGTTGTTTATTTCAATCACACAATCCTAAAATCAGTAATTTCTCTTTTTTCTTTCATGTTGTTATTTATTGATGATCTGAAGCATTTCACACATTTTCACCACGCTAACTTTTTTATAAATCCCCGTTTATGTGTTGGAAAACAAATAAGAAGTCCGTGTTCATCATTTTTACATCTTGCTCCAGGTTTGGGAAGTAAGTGATAAAGGCCATAATAATTACAAATAAATTATAATATAAGTTGCCATTAAAAACATTTGCCCTCTTTTTTATGGAACACCCTTTTGCAAATGGTTATAAAACAGCTCACTAATTCATATTTAATTTGACAATGAAATGAGGGATAATTAAAGGACCCCGCAGCATTAACAAACGTGTGTGATGAACCGGGGAGAAAGTAAAAATGGAAGCGTGTGGAGTGGAGGACAGTAATTGTTTCCAGAAGGAAAAAAACATCTAGAGAACAGTGATGAAACAGAAGCTTGAGCACAGATCTGGATCTGATCTTTCTCAGAATTTGAAACGCTGCGGTTGCATCGTCTGCACTGGCAGTGATCGGCACAGGGTGTTTATGTGGAATGCAACAAAAAGAGACACACACACACACACACACACACACACACACACACACACGTTTGTCTTTATATCTCCGCCTTGCTCCATCTTTGTTTTGTGTTTTCCGGTGTCCCTCTCCCACGCACACATTTACATACATGGACTCTTTTTTTATCTCACTTTGTGTTTTCTGTCTCCTCTCATATTTATTTTCAAGATGACTTGTTATATTTGTCACAAATGCGGAGAAATTAGTGAAAATAATAAAAAGTCAGGTCCCGGTCAGATGCTACGTGACATCGCTGCTGTTTATTTACTGTGTCAGGAGTTTTCGGAACATCTGTGGATGCAGCAAGCATTAGTCAGGTTTTCATCCAAATGTATCTGGAATTTAACCAAATTTTCAAGAAAATTTGCCAAAGAAAATGAGAAATTAATGCATTTTTCACTTATGATCAACTGCAAATATTATTTAAGTTAAGCTGCAGGTGACGCAACATGTAAGGAACAAATACATGCTGACATCCAAGCCCAGGTGTCCCTCACACCTTGTAGTTTTCATAGTTCACCTTTTCAGTTTGTTTCAATTCACACAATACAAGTGACTGTACTTGTGACTGCACAACGGAATAACCCTGATGACTGCTAATGAACCTTCCGGAAAAGACCATCGGAGCATGAAGTATGAAACGCTCCTTAATCAGCTCTGTCTTCCAATTATCTGCACGTGTGTAGCCGACAGAGGCCGAATGTATTAACTCGTAACCAAAACAAATCGTGTGGTCACAACGTGCAGCTCGTTTAACTTCTGCAGTACGATCACTCCTCACAGAGGATGAAGTGGCTCACTGCCAGGAGTAAAGTTGCATTTTTCTACAGTCTCACTTGTAGAATTTCCATTTCCATTGATCTGGTAAAGCTGGTAACATGGATGAGGTGCATTCCCCTCCAATCCCTCTAAATCTCTCTCCTGCGCCTGTCGTTGACAAACAGCTCGGTGTGATGCCGCCGCTGATCACAGCTCTCGGAGTAACACGCAGTTCAGAGAAGCAGCTTTAACAGGAAGCTGCCACATTAATACACGAGCAAGAGCCCACACAGGATGTTTAGATTCAAATATTTGTCTACTGGTTTCTGCGCATCATTGTGTACTGACAGTCGTTTTTTGTCGTACAGTCTCAGACATTACTAGATATTAACACAATTCACATTATTTGGCATTTAGAAAGGATGTCACCACTGAAAAGTAATGCTACCATGTCCCCTCCACTAACATGGATGAGGTGGGGTTCATGACCTGAGCCAGCCACCAGGGGCCTAAGTCAGCTGTGATTGTTGCCACTGCGACGCCCATGCAAAAAGTTGCGACATGCAAATTTCACACCATCTTTGTATTTTAGGTTGAATGTGCAGTAATAATATTATTGTCTTTATCATAACATAGATTTTAGACATTGTTTGGACAGCAGCTGTGAAAGATTCTGTGAGTTCAGTGCAGTAGCTGCAGGTCAGCAGACTGCATAACAGAGACGTGATCGACCTGTGTGTGTGTGTGTGTCTGTCTGTGTGTGTGTTTCTGTAGGAAAGTGAAGGGAAAATTGATGTTTATGTGACTGACATCACAATCAAACACACTTTGTAGCACAGAGGCAGCAGAGAAATACCCCCCCCCCCATGTTTGTGTTAACATGGCAGTTCAAATGAGGAAATTGATTTGAGGAACGTGGATGGAGAACACAATACTTCCAGAAATGTATATTATTCTCACGTTGTCATCGTTGTAAATCCTCGTGAGAACAAAACTCGACATTAACTTAACCCATGGTTGCATTTGTTTCCCCCCTTTGTTTCAACAAATGGCAGCAGTGTAAACCACGCATCTCAAGGTAACTAGGAATATGCATTTCCTTGTGAGAGGCTCAACACTCCCTGAAGCTCTCTCTCTCTCTGCGAGTCGTCAGTCAGACCGATCCTGAAGGTCACTCCATCCATCTAATAATTCAATTCATTCAATTTCAGCTTAATTAGATTTTTAAAAAGACGTCAAAGGTGTTTTTTTTTCTTCTTCTTAGAACGATTCTGTGATGTGGAAAAGCTCCATCGTATAACTAATGACATAGCAGCAGTAATACAGTACCGTGTAAGTACATCGGGTCTGTTAGTACTATTACATTTGAAGTAATAGTGAATCATTATGGGATGCCTATGTGCTTTTGTGCTGGGAGTCAGATGACAAGGTCAAAACTAAACTTTTAATGTCCGTTAGCTCAGTGTGAAGGTGGAGCCGGAGGACAGTTAGCCTAGCTAGCTTAGCACTGAGGGAAAATAACACTGAACTGTTTAAATCTCATTGGTTTTATTCTCACAAAACCAAAGTGTAAAAACTAAGAAGTTTTCTGTTTTGAGAGAGGTTATGACTCAGAAAATCAGTGCCAAGAGATATTCAGGCACCTCTCCCCATTAAAACCATCCCCTGCTTTTACAGTCAGGTTTATGTACATATTAAATAAATAAGATTGAACGTGGTTTTTAAAGAGGGGTTGAACGCAGCCTGGCTTCCTGCCCCCAGGCCCCGTCTTTGTGCTACGCTAAGCTAACGGCTCAAGGTTGTGTCGTCACAGGCTTTTTACTGTACAGACGTAATAATCTTCTCAACAAAAATAAATATGCACGTTAAACTATTCCCATGCATTTTTCTGTTTTGGGAATTTTTGCGCTGTTTGGACACGTGACTTATTCCTTGAATAAGATTTTAACGAAAAGGTGACCAGCGCTCTGTCGTAACAGCGACTGGAGCTCTTCAACGTTAGTGGTGTTAATCGAGAAACAGGCGCATTCACGACGACAACTGATTCTAGTGCGGGTCACTTTTACAGTTTCAGAGAGAAACAGCTGCAACTGGTATTACTGTATTATTTGTACTTATACTTGTCTTTATCATGAATCTCCCTAAGAGGGGAGACTTCTACATGCTGACATCTCTCCCCTTTATCAGAGTTCCACAGTTTCAGAGGACGGTCGGTTAAGATTCGACGTATTAAAGAAATGGGATTTTCTAATTCTGACATCTAACAGATAGCGCTTGTGTTTCTTTTCCTTATTCTGGACGACTGTGGGGAAATACGCGCGGAGACATATTGTCGATCTTTTGTTATGGGACGAATATGCAAACATATTGGCTTAATGCTGAAGAAAGAGCCTCACTGGATTCTAGTAGTGTGACAGCCCCCTCCCTCCCCTTTATCCTCCCTCATCCCTCTTTTCTTCCAGCGTGAGCCCACAATGTCTCAGTAACCTTCAAAGTATCCCCCGCTCCATATCTGTCTCGTCTTTGTGTGTCATCCGAATGCCGCGCACATCCACGACAAACACTCTGCAAAACGCTGTACTGGAAAAGTCTCTGTCGGTGCTTTCTGGAGTAGAACCGCTCACCAGATTAAGTGTAAATCCAAAATGAGATATCCTCCATTTAGGGGAAAATGCTGTATACCCCACTGTTGCCTGGAAGCAAAACTCACTATGGATTATCGCTGAATGTATTAGCGCAGATGAAAACAGTATGTATTGCTTCTAATCATTGCCTGTTAGCAGTTCTTCCACCTAATGAGCATGTTATTTTTCTGATAACACTTCTCACCGCTCTGAAGGGAATTCTTCTGTTTGCCCTCCGGTTAAACTACAGGATTGCCCAGTTTATTATAATAATTTTTTTTTGCTATATTTGACAGCTTTGGCCCAATTAGGAGAAAAAGTTTCACTTCCCAAACCTGTATTACAACGTTTAAATAGTCTGTTCACTGTTACCGCTCTGGTTTTTTTCTGTTAACAAATCTCTGTGGATATATTAAGGCAAAGAAAAACTATGGTCTTTGAGGTTATTTGCTCTCGAGGGCGTCACCGTGTCACGTTGTTCAATCGCAGCAACAAGCAGGACAATAAACACACAGCATTGTTTTGTCAACTGGGAAAAAAGCATGAAAACAGCAGTGGTTTTAAACCCTTTAAAGACGCGAGCCGCCATCACAGTCAGACTGGTGGAACCGAACAACGTGAAGATGCCTCCTGTTGGTCTGAGTCTTGAGCTGTGATATCGCTCCACCTTCCCGTTGCATAGCTAGCAGGTTGTGACTCAAACTGTTTGGCCATTTCCTGCGAGACGTTTTCAAACACACGACAGCAGCCCCCGAGTTACGCTTGAACAGAAATGTCGCCCCAAATACTTATGACTTCTAACACCTCGGTGTCCCTCCGCTGACAATCTGCATCACTGCCGTCTCCAATGTATTTGTATTGACTGAGTGACTCGCACCTGATCAGTGTTGTGACGAATGTTTGCTCTGGAGTGGTGTCAAGGTCGCCTTCGTCTTAACCTTTAGTCCAAATTGGAATTGGCAGAGATAAGATTCTTGTGACTTGTGCTGTTCACACTGTCGTGAAGAGAAAAAAAAGGGTTCGGGAACCTTGAGCCTCGCTGGCGAATGAATTCACAAAATATAACTTTTTCCTTTGACTCAAGCAAAGTTTAAGCCTGAACATCAGCCACATTCATTTGGTGCTGAAAAGATTGATAAGCAACAATTTCAATTCAAGTCAATTTGTCGTTTTCCCTGAGATGTGATGATGTTTATTCCAGTTTCATATCAAATGTAGGTTTTAGACTTTTTGCTCAGACGGAGCAAGAAATCGAAAAAACATCACCTTGGTTTTTTTTTGGGAAACTTCTCCAAGTTTCATTGTTTAGACGACACTTTGTTTAGACTGAAGAAACGCAGTCTAAATTAATGTCGGAGAAATGCTGAAACCCTGCAAATCCAAACGATGGCGCTGATTGGATGTTTTTCTGATGTGTGAGGAATCCACAGGAAGTTAAAAAACCTTGGGGAGCTTTGTTTGACCCACTCTCTCCAGCAGACTCGTTTTTCAGTTTAGCCAAAATGTCCAATGTTTGCATTCTTCAACAAAACTCAGCCATCTGAAGCTGAACTGATAGCATTCCCTCTTGTTTTCCATAACAACAGCACTGTAAACCATTCATTAGCAATTGGAAGATATAACCTTGAGCTGTGGGGGGAAACTCTCACCAGCATTTTTCTGTATTTTCCAACATTTTCGTAGACAATTAGAAAATAATTAACATATAATTTACACTGACATGTCCACTGCCCCCCCAGTAACATTTTTTATGTCTCCTCTGCGTCACATCGTCCTCTCGTGATATTCTCATCCCATCAGGCACCAAAACCTGTGACCTGCATTTATTCCTGCCAGTATAACAGCTTTGGATTCGCATCACACTGCCTCTGACCTGCGGCACTTGTTTGGCTTCGCGAGGTTAAACACAGCGTTTTGTTTATGTGAGTCGGCTCCTAATCAGAGGGATTTAAAATGTAAATGTTCCATCGGTCTATCACCATCATTACATACGCCCCCCCCCCTGGATACAAGACCCAGAAAATACACGGTGTGATTTTTGCTCGGAAATTAAATTCATCCGTCAGAACACGAGAGGGTAAAGCTGCCGAACAAGCTTTTTTTATTGTCAACAAATACTATTACAAGACAACAGGGACACGCGATCACTGGCCTTTCATCACCATAATGCAAATACATGTACATGGATCAGATGCGTGGGGATCGCTGTCTGGATCTGAACCAAATGTTGGGGAACTGTTGAGTTTCTCTATGATCGTGTTAAGTGTCGACCGTGCGGTGTGAAGTACCTTGAGGTAATATATGTTGTTGTGTCAAAAAAACATCCCACCTTTCCACCACGTTACAAGAAATGTGCTGGAGTTGTTTTTGTGTTATTCTTGCTCATATAGGAGTAAATATAAACACCTTTAAGGGACTATTTCCAGCTGTGGATTGATTCACTTGCCGGGCGGGTGTCTCCGGCAGCAGGACCGCGTACGTGGGCTCGACACAGAATAAACTACCCAGTGTGTGTTCATTGTAATAAAGGAGCACGTCTCCCAGTGCAACTGTGTGAGTCACTGATGTGTTTGTAATAGTTTCTGCGGCTCAGAGGAATAATCTAATAATCTCAAGCTTCAGATACTCGGAGAATAATGAGATCAATTCACAGTTGGATTTTGGTCTTTTCATGGAATTTTATTGACGAGAAGTAAAAAACGGAAAATTCGCCGCACATTAAAACGCTCTGCACGCTTCTGCAGGGGCTGTTTTCAGCGTGTCATGACCCGACTCAGCGTCGTCACGTTCCCCTTACGGCCTTTAGGGGGCAGATACTCTCGTGAGCATTAACGATTCATTCTGTATCCACACCGTCCTTTTTACGTTTCAATCCACTTTGACTCTCATTTCTATTCATAACCATCTCTCATACCAATAATTAAACACTTACAATAAAGAATAAAGTCATTATAACAAATAATGGGTATGGAGTTTCAAAATGCAAATGGCTCCCTGCAGGGCCTGATGTCCACCACCCCCCACCCTCACTGATGACTCTCTCTCTCTCTCTCTTTTGCTCTCTCCTGCAGAGGCGCCTCCCTCTGGGATGTCCAAGAATGGATACTTCTTTCAAGAAATGGGTGAGTCTGAGTCACCAGCCGGATAAATGCACTTTTCAACATGAGCCAAAAACACAGCAAAGCAATAATCAGGATTAGTTGCAGACGCAGCGGTGGATAAAACACCGAGATCCACTCACCATGATGGGAAAGGGGGATATCTTGTTTTTTTACTTGAACGCTGCCAGTAATGTGAGTTACAGTATATCCATAGTGAAAGATGTGACTTGGAAGATTGCGGCTGCAGCGCGGCACAGAAAAACTCTCCCAGCTCTCACACTCTGCTGCATTTGGATATAAATAATGAACTTTGCTCAGGCTGTTGTGATAACAGCGGCTTCATTACCTTCAAGCCAAGGAGAGGAACCCAATTAGTATGTGCAGCACAAGCAGTCAGGACAGAATATGCTTGCATTGGATCTCCCTGTCTCCCCCAGCCAATTATTCCCTCTCTGCAACACGCCAATTCACTCTGCAGATTCACAGAAGGCCCCCCCCCCCCGCTGCACCTGAACATAACCATCTTTATTAGGCAACCCTCTATCACGATATATAAATGCAATTACATTACTGTGGGCAAGTACGCATCGTCCACCATCTTAGAGGTTCATTAATGAATCTTGCCGGACGACCAAAGGTTGTGAGCAGGGTGACGTGGACAAGATACAACTGTTGCTGGCCTTGAACTGCTGGAAGTGATCCGGTTGTGCCTGTGTCATCTGTGTCATAATGTTCTTCGTGACCATTAACGTGCTCATTTTTCTGTGCTTGGCGACTGAATCTGATCACAGCTGCACATGTCAGGATTAAATGGTGAATAGAGGTCAAACTAGAATGAAAGTCGGTAGAGCACAAACCTCCACCGAGGCCCAACAGTCCCCTGAATTCAATCAAGCTGTCCCAAAAGCTCAAAAAACACCCATCTAGCTTTGATAATGTAAATTAAGTTTAGTGGAAGTCTGTAGTTGTTGTGTAATCCTGTCGACAAAGAAACCAAACGGACAAACAAACAGACAGACAGACCTGAGGTGATGGATGAGAATCAAAGTGGGACAGATACAAGAAGTGAAAAACTCAAGTCAGGCCATGAATCCACCTTCAGAAACCTTGACAAATGAAAATACACATTGTGATGAACATACAAAGCCATGCCAACTATTCTCATTATTGTCCAGAATGGTTTGACAGATCATTTAGTTTACAAGTCGCGCAGCAGAGAGGCAACAACACAAATCAGTGGTAAACAGACACACGGCTCATAGAGTAACAAGTGTGCGATACAGAAATAACAACATTCATAATAACCGACTGTAGACCGAGCCACAGAGTGAAAGCAGCAAACAGACAAAAGTGCCTGAAGCTGAGTTGTGCGTTCGCAATCTTAAAGAAAGTGAAAAAAAGGGTTCCCTGATCTGGATATTTCCTGACCGACATCATATCCTTCCACTAAGTTTCATAGCAATCCCTCCAGAAGTCCTTGTGTAAAGCGGTTTCCTGTTTGATGGAGCAGAGATGCATCATGGGGGTTGCAGGGTATCTCTCTGACTTCGAAGCTCTCTCGTCACGTTCGGAGCCGACGTCAAAGCTCGTTTTCTGGTTAAATCTGTTGATTTTATGGACGGATTCAGGGTGAAAATGGGTTTTGCCGAGTTCGCAGATCCTGACGCAGCTCATCATGTGATTTAAAGAAGAAGTCTAAATGCCAGACACACTCATTAAACATGAAATAGTAACTCAGCTGTTTTCCCTGAAACTTAATGTCTCGCTTTATGACCTTAATTTAAAATACTGTGGGAAAACCTGTAATTTAGCTGTTATCGTCTTTTTCAAACCTGAACGAGTCCACACAGTAAAAGAGCCCTGCTTGCTATAGAGAGGGTTTGATCATCATGACACTGCACTAATACAATTATCGCAAACAGGTTTTTGCTTGTATTTGAAGTTGTGTTCAGGTAAAGTGCCGCTGTTTAATTTCCTTAAGTCGTCGTCGATGTCGTGCGACTACTTGTTGTGTCCGACAGCAGACGAAGGCACAGAGGAGCAGTAAATCCTCACGAGGGAGAAGCTGGAAGTCGCAAATGTTCCTCAGTTGAGCTGCAAAGCAACTTTAATCATTAATCTATAATCAGAAGAGGAGCCAGTTTCATTCAATCTATTATTTGTCTTTTGCTTGTTATCTGACACTTATGAATTTAAAGACAAATGAATCAGAGTAATAATCTGCAGACGGTGTTGAGAGGTTCAGATTAAAGAATATGTGCCATTAAATTCGATTGCTCACCCACAGTGAGTTGTGAGTATTTACAGACAGAAGTGTGCTGCTGCCCAGACACTGAACCCAGGAGTCGCTCTGATGGCAAAAAGGACTCAGACCCAATTTTTTCCACAGGCTTTTATTTTCCACAGCATCACGTAAGAGTGAAAACATGTAAACAAGCGAGAATAAAACTGTTTTCACTTTGTTGCCTCGCAACTAATCCTCTTAGAATAAAAATAGCAGCAGAAAAAGGCAGATTTTACCCTCATCTTCAATTGGGTGAGAAAAAGACATAGATAATAAAAACCTATTATCCGCAACATTGTCTGAATATTAAACTATCTATGAAGTCTTTGGTTTTGTTGCAGCTCGGATGATTTTAAATCAGTAAGAGAAGGTGAATGTAGAACTTTGATTAATTCTGTAATGATGAGGCCGTGCACGTGTAGTGTTTCTGTACGTCACAGCTCCAAACACATCTCAGAGGCTGCTGCAGAACACCGGGCACATCCATCATTCAGTGTTTTCATATCAAACCACCTCGTCCCTCGGCCCTCGTTCCTTCTACATGTTGCTGGTTCTGACCCGTCACTGTTTCAGAGGGGGAGCTCGGCTTCATTTGTTCCACTTATTGCTCAAATGACGCTGGAAAAACAAAACAAGAATACAAATCCTGATTCTGAGGTGTATATATATAAATGAATAGCCCCAAATAAGAAATGAAATGTAATTTTTCGAAATGAATATCGATTTGCTTCTCCTGCTCGGCAGCCGCTGCTCTCTCTCTCCCAAGGTGATTTGAAAGTCAGAGCCCAGCCGGTGAGTCTGAGGCGCAGAGGGACGCCGGCAAAGGGACGACACAGAAAGGTTCAAATAATGTCAAGTGCGGAGGGATGATCCCGACACAAGACAAACTGGTTGAATGGTGGATGAGGTCGGCAGATAAAGAGCACAAGTAGGAGATATTGTCCCGGTCGCGTCGAGCCGATCGCTGGATGATATTTGGGAGCCCACTAGTGACGGGGGGGATTGGATTTAAGGTGCTGCTGTGTCAGGAGCAGAGACTGGGATGAGTCATACAAACAGGCCCCAGGCTGAGTCCTGTGAGGCTTTCTTCAATACAAAACCCTGACCAGTACGCACCAAAGAAAAACACCTTCGTCTCGCTCTGATTCGTGAACAACGTCATATGAAAACATCCACTGACAAACGTCTGTCGGGATTATACGTATTTAAACATTATTAGTTTGTCTCGGCAGAACATCTCTTTGCTTTCAGTGACATCGAGGTGATATTTATTTTGACAGCAACAGTGATAATTGATCAGCAAAGGAAAAACTGTATTAATTGTACTTTTCCAGATGACTTACATCCATCAATAAATAATGCCACAGTAAAACACATGGTTGTTAAAATCCCCAAAAATAAGGAGCAATAAAAACAGGTAGAGGAACATATTTGATTCTATCCTATTATCTCTCACACTTTCAAAACATTGTGAGTTTCATCTTTTCTTATTGATTTACTAACTAAATCTATTAAATCTACTAAATCAGCAACAAGCAATAACTAAATCTAGATCATTAACCAACACATTTAGATCTGTGGAAACAAACCTGTATCTGATTCAGCAGAATTTCAGAAATGAGAAGTAGTTTGAAAAACAAATAATCACGTAGGTCATTTAAAAAGAATGATTTTGTACATTTGGTCAGACAAACAAGATTTTTTTTTAAATGTCACTAACTTGCAATGGTCCTTTTTGCTATGTAATGATATTCAATAGACCAAATGACTTAGTAAATTAAAGGAATAATTGGTAAAATGTTCAATTATTAAAATAAATGTTGCCTTCAAACCCAAATAGATAATTCAGCCTGTCACAGACGTTTATACATCTTAAGCAGACTGCATGGTTTCATCATTAACACACGGTTTTGTGAAATGAAATGAAAAGGAGCAGCGAGTGAAACCTGAGCTGACAATTAGCTCCTGTGTAAAATGTTCGGGTGACACTAAACACAATATTTGCTCATAATTCTCCAGGTTCTTTGTTTTGTTTTTCAGCACCAGGCTGCGCTGTCAGGACGGTTCACTGACTGTCGACTAAGCTGTTGTGGAAAAGCTGCATTTCTTGTAATAAAAATCGTGCCACTTTGGGGGTTCTGTAATTGTAGTTTCTACTCATGAAGATTTTACATATTTAAAATATGTATTTCATGTGTTCAAATGGGGCAATTACATTTGTGGACCTCAAATTGCCTCCTGGTATTTTTGACTTTGGTATTTAAATCAGCTACTTTGGCCGAGGATAATGATTGTGAAGCCAGCGAGGATCAGGAGTGACCCTGTGCTGTTGTGTCCCCAGAGCAGCGGGAGGCGGAGCAGGAGGAGGGCAGCGAGGGCCGAGAGGAGGGACAGGACTCGCCGATCGCCTGCGGAGATGACATCCACCTCTATGACAACCAGATCAGCCCCGGACCAGGTCAGTACCCAAAGAGGGAGTGAGCGAGGGAAAAAGAGATGGAGAGCGGCCTGGGGAATAGTGTTGGGGGAGGAGGAGAGAATAGAGGGAGTCGGAGAAGGCGAAAGATGAAAAGAGAAAGGAGAGAAGAGAGGGAGTTGTTTGCAAGAAAGAGAAATGAGGACATCTTATGCAAACGTTCTACTCTTTAAAATACTGATTAGTCTCAAGATTGTTAGAATTCAAGCGGAGGAATCCTCCAAATATTAATTTGGACTCACGAGGGAACAGATTACGCCTGTGAACACAACATCTCAGGTACTTGAGGGGATGTCTTTAAATTTTGGTACAAACGTTCACTTACCTTGACTCAAATGTGAACTGATAAGATTCTGGTGGTCAAAGGTCAAGGTCACAGCGACCTCATGTTCCCGTGAATGTGATATATCAGGAACACCCAGAGAGAATTTAATAACATCTGGCACAAACATTCACTGGGACTCAAGGACGACCTGATTAGAGTTTGGAGGTCAAGGTCACTGTGACCTTGTGTTATGCTAAGAACGCCTTGAGAGGATCCTTTTTTAAATTAGTTAGACTCACGGATTACCTGGTGAGATTTGGCTGCTCATAGGTCAAAGGTCACTGTGGCCTCTCAAAACGATATCTCAAATCTGACTTAAGTGAATTTCTTTCAAAATTTGACCAGTTGTCACTTTGACTCAAAGATGAACTGATTCGATTACAGTGGTCAAACGTCACGGTGACCTTGTACGAGTCCGGGGAAAAAAATACATCCAGACTGAAAGTTGGCGGAGCCGTACAATTTAAGTTTTTGCAGCAGATTTGATTAAATTTCATTTTAGTTCAGAATTGATCAATTTTGATTCAATTCGGTTTGATTCAATTCTTAATGATTCAGTGACATCGCACACATTCCAGTGCTGCTGAACGTGTTCTCAGAATCTATCCTGGGAACTTAAATCTGTTTCTACAATTACCAAGCGGGCAACTCGGTCATTTCCTTGAATATGAAATTGTGTAACAGGCAAATTATCAGCTGTAAACTCAGGTTTTATTGTCTTCGAGACATCTTACGTGTTCAAAAACAGTTGAGCCAGAATAAGAAGAATCTGCACCACTTGCAAAGGGCATCATCATTATCCTTATTTTAAAAAATAAATGCTTTCTCCTACAGCCGAGCACGAGGGTGTCAGGATGGAGGCTTCAACAAAGTTCAGACTTTGACTCTAATGATCGCTTTGAACCCAGACAGGACAGAAACAGAAAGTCTGCTCACTAATTTATCTGCTCTGTTTGTGTGTTGACAAGACATCGCGCTGATGTCTGCGGACAGCTGGTTATCTGCTCCCCGACAAGGACAGACAGACTGAAGCAGGATCCGCACTCTGCTCATTCCACTTCCACGGGCGTCTGTGCTCACAACCAGAGATAATTAACACAAACCCAGAGCTCAGATCGCTTTGCAGAATCATTTTTCGGTGTTTATGCTTTGTACATTCGCCACGAAATTCAGTCACAGCAGTCTCGTAAACTGCAGGAGATACACGCCGACTGTAATTGTTTACATTGCATCAGCAAACGCTCTTGAATCTCGTCGTCCTTCCTCCTCTTTTTCATCCTGGAGGTATTTGTGTTCTTCCAGTTATCACGACTGTCGCGTCCTAGAAGTCGTCCTGCTCTATTTCCACATGGACTAACATTGTCTGGACATTTTACAAGAGGTCTGGCAAAACAAGTTCCAGAAGATGTGCGAAGCAAATGACTCGGGCGTTTGCGTTCTCACATACAGCCCCACTGGATAATTTCAGGAAAAGAGGGCTTGTCTGAAAGCAGCTTTTCGCTCACCATGACCCCCTCGATTCGCCAGGGAACTTCACCGGACCGCTAAATGTCTGAGGCTCATGGGAAATATTGTTCCTTGAAGATGCACTAAAGAAAGAAATATTAGTTAAACAATAAAATGCACCTGCTCTCCCACTCAGGTGCTAGGAAATGATTTTTTTCAAGGCTGCAGTTTTTGTTATTCGGATTTTGAACGAGGTTTTCTTACTGAAAATTCAGTTTCTCTCAACAGGTCTGTTCTTTCTCTGACTGACTGGAAGTGTGTCAGTGTAGAACCAAACATGCAAGAAGCTGATTAATTAGAATTGCTGATGCATATAGAATATAGACGTCCCTCTGCAACCTTCAACTCCACCTCATTACAAGTGGGAATGTGTGTCACACTCAGTTTGCAGAGATATCCTTCTGAATATGCCTGTTCCTGCTTTCGCCGCTGCCAAGTGATCAATATCCCGATTCACTTATCTTGTTCCTTGCACTTTCAGCAAAGTGCTTCTTTTTTAAAAAAATATCATAACACGAGGCTTCTTCAAAGGGAGCGTGCGTCTGCAGTCATGGCAGATTTCTACGGCTTCAGTCACGAGGAAAAAACGAAAGGGGGGGGGGTGAGAAAATCCTCACACAACTTTAAACTAATTTCAGTGGAGGTCTGCGGCAGCCGGAGTCCAGCCGGAGCCCGATGGCAGGTGTTGACTTGACAGACAGCTTGTCGGCTGCAGCTGCAGATGATTTTGACCCCATTACCAGAAACCCGCGGGTCAACAGGTTACCATCGCCATGGCAACAGTCACAGGTGCACCATGGGGGGAGGCAGAGAGATGGAGAGAGAGAGAGATTCAGTCTGAATGTGACAGGTGAGCATGTCACTCGGGCTGATTCTCCGTACATAGTAACACTTAAGGCGTCTGACAGGAGCCGGGAACGAGTCAGAGGAGGAAGACAACAGCAGAAACTCCCCTTCCAGAGTAAAACACTCAGGGGAAGGTGTCAGATTACAGTCGGGGCTTCATGCGATGAAAGAATGATCTCTTTGACACCGATAAGGACATTATTTAACTAATTTATGATTTAAATAGTAATTGAATGGCACCACTTTTTCATATGTTTGACCATAAAGTTTGAATAAATAACTAAGCAGCAGATACAAATAATATCTAATAGGTTCATATCCGCCCCCCAGCGAATCGGTCGAGCTCTTGTCATTAGACGTGAACATGTCTGAGTTTACAGCTTGAAATAAAATCAGTGGTTCCATCAGTATCTTTATTCTTAAGACATGGTCCAAAACCCGTAAACACAATATACTTCAAAGTTCCCTTTAAGGTTTGAAATTAAACCTCTTCAGTTTAAAAGTGTAGCACAGACGCTCTGTCTTTAATCTATCATCTCCCAATCTTTCAGGGAAATATGTTAATAATAATTAAACATAGTTCTGTTATTTTCATCATGTAGGAGCCGGTAAAGAGTTTTGTATTATTCAAAAAATACGTATTTTAATGAATTCAAATTTACAATATCCAATCAATCCGAGAGGTGGAATCCCAAACTTCATAACTTCAGAATTAGGAGCGGGTGGTCTGGGTGACGTTTGGGAATTTGTTATTTTTACATAATCCTAATACACCAAACAATGTTAAAAGCAATAGCATGGTAATTTCTGACAGTAGCTAAATTAAGTCAATCTGAGAATATAATCATCAATTGATATCTAATCACAATCCAATGATAAACAGCTCTTGGTATTTGTACCATATTTCAGTCCCTCTATACAGATATAATATGTTGAATCGACTCGGCTGTCATCAGACAAAGTCCCCCGCAGGTGCAGAATGTTTGTCGTGCAGCGTCTATCCCCAGATTGTCAGAGCTGAATGTTGATTCCCGTGTTTTGTTTTCATTCCAGTCTTCCCCTTGGTTTTCACATACATTTGACGCCAGCATCATTGGCTCTTTCGCCCGTTTCAGCTTTTAATTCACGTGACAAATTATCATGTAGCTTTGTTATTCCACAGCAGCAGCGGCAGCAGCCTTTTCCGCCATTTCAAATCAATGCAGGACTCTGAACGGGACTTTTAATCACGTCCTGTCTGCCTAAATCAGCGGCGGTTTGGAAAAAGCAAAGACCTTCGTGATTGCATCAGACTCAGAGACGGCAGCTTCCATCGTAATGCAATTTCAATAACATCTGTCCGTTATAATTAATTAATTTCCTTCTCCTTTATTTAACGGTGACCTCTTCCATGAGAAATATACAGTCCCGGCTGTGGATGCTTTAATAATTCTTCGCTGTTGACCTTTGTGATATTATTGCCTGTTGGATATTTAGCTGCACCATACTAACGATATGACTTTTAATGGCTTCCATCGTCGGGAGTTATTTAAACCGCATTTTTAGATTCAATGTCCCAAATACGAGCTCCGTCGAGAGCTTTTATTTTTTATTTGAACCCGAATGTCCTCATTTTCCTCCGGGTGATGATTTAAAACGCTGAATCATTCTATCTCCTGAGTCCACGGAATCTGAACCTACAACCTTCATGAAGCTGTGACCTATGACGGGACTGTTTTACTTGACTGCATTAGTTCAAGCTGTAGACTATATTTAAAGATGGACGATATATTTTAAAGTAAAGTCAAAATGTCTCAATCGCCCCCCTGGTGGCTGGCTGCAGTATCAGTCATAAACCCTGTCTCATCCATTTAGCGGATGGGACACGGAAACAAACGAAAAAGTCAAAGTACCTGTTGAATAATGAAGATGGTTCCTGTCATGTTCTCAAACACTGACTATTGACCTCATTCTGAATAAAACATTATTTTGCTCCAATGAGAATATTCCATTCATATTCCTATTCGTGCCCAGGAAGTGAAGATGCGTCGTCCATCTTTATTTGCAGTCCGAGGAATCACAGCCTCCTCATGTGCTCAGCATCGGTGTCAAAGTGTTATCAGACAAAGTGAATCCACGGCCGTTCAATCCGAGCGAGTGCTGACGATGAGAAACTGAAGAGTTTAGCGAAAATGTCGTTAGCCGGTAATTCGAGGGATTGTTTGAGATCTTCCTCTGTTTCCGAATCATTTTGACACGATCTCGTCCATTTTTCTCTCTTCAGAGAACTTTGTCAGGGAAACTGTCGAAACGCTCTCCATAAATAGAATTGATTCCACGATTATATTTCTGTCGCCGCTCTGCCCCACTCTCACTCCGGTTCAATCAATTTGGCTGAATGCTAAAGTGGAGGAGTCAAGAGGAAGGACGGCCGTCTCCCACACGGGAAACTTCAGGCTTTAGACTCTGACCAAGGTCACGACTTGACCTTGACAACCCCGAGTGTAGGACTTGCTTCATGAATTCACACAGTAAAGAAAGGACTGACCAATGCATTTCATTTACTGTGGTGAGATTTCACTATTTCATTTTTTATTAACCCATCAGGAAGGCAGAGTTCTGGTAAGCAGACTGATTCTTCTACATTTCGGAGAAGCATAAAAATGTACTTTCATACTAAATACTTTCTTTGGGTCGATAAACAGCCCGACAGTAAAAAGCTGCGAGAGTCAACTTCTGAAATATTCACATTTTTTGCCAGGTTTTTGTTGCTAAGGTCAAGGTTTTTTTTCATCAGGGCATTTTGAAGTATTCTACCTGTTTTTCCGTTTTGGGGAAAATATAATCTTAAATTATTCTGCAACTGCTGTTTATGGTTACGATCCCGTAAGATTGCCTCAGGCGCTTTTAAACCTCAGGGATAGGTCGAGTCAATATGTTAATTTTACACTGAATCAGATGAGATAAATACAGGCGTAACACGAAAGGCAGGGTTTGGAAGATGGCTGAAATCTAGTCGGCTATTCTGACAGTGAAAAAACACGAACCTGTGGTATTTTTACACCCCAGGTTCATGGTCTCTCCTTGTTTCCACACCACCGAACCAATTATTTTTTATTTCAAACACACATTTGAAATGCAAACAGGCCGTGCAGCCTCCGCTCCAAGGGCACTGCAGCCTGTTCGCCTGCAAGATCTCTCCCATCACACAGTAATTCAGCCGTCCACCTTCACCACCCTGCATCTCTTAATGAGTAAAATAATACAACACTCCACTCTGACATTAGATAACACTCTGGCTGAATGTAATCAACAGTTAAAGTAGCACATTGATCAGATAAGGAACCGAGAGTGGAAACAAGCCCGTGTCACATTCTGACACTTCCTCTGCCTAATCCTAAAGCCTGAAATTCCCCCCCTGGATTATTTTAAGTCAGCGTATATGGAGACGTACAGAGGCCATTAGAAAGAGGTGATCATTGGGGACAAGGTAATCTTGTATGAATATATGAATATCTCCTCACGGCTGCAGCCTGGCAGCTATTAGAGCCGCAGCTCCCTCTCCCCTGTGGGAGCGGATCAGCCCGGCCGTGTGCTTTTTGATTGTGCGGCTTTGATGATCCAAATCCACTGCACACGACACGTGCCCCCTGCCATAGTCTTCATCCCAGCGAGGCAGGGGTTGGGACTCTCCTCCTCTCTCCGCCGCCTGCAGGGTTTTATGATGGCAAGGTGTTTGGTGTAGAGATCAAAGCCCACGCTCCCTCATCCCCCTCCCCTTTTTCTGCAGACTCACACATGTTCACTTGTGGCTGGATTATTGATATTACGATATCCTGGCGCTTTCCTCGGGCTGGCTGTATTGTTAAAGTGTGTGTGTGTGTGTGTGCGTGCTTTTTTTACGTAGCTGGAGGGTGGAGTTAAGCACCGATTGATTTCCAGACGGAGCCGACACAGTGCATCACGCGGATCAGAGGAGGAAAGCCCATGGTAACCTAATAACGTCCTCCCCACAGTAAACTGCGATAGCGGCGTTATGTAACGGTGGCGGCGGCGGTTTGTTTTATGAGAGTCAGCAGGGTGCTGACAGCCCGGTAGTTATGTGTTGCAGACCTCATTCCCGAGGTTTGTCCCCATATTGTTCCCCTCACATGAAAGGGCTTTTTCCTTTTTTCCTCCTCGCAGGGAGAATCCAGACCTTTGTACTTTATCTGAGCGCCTCCACAGACGTGTGTATTAACGCCTTATCAGCGGAGAACTTCCAATCCCTGTTCAACGAGAGCATTTAGAGACTCGCCTCTTGACATTTTCCTCACTATTAGAAAAAAGGGTCTCGGGGCTTCTTTTTCTTTACGGGCTGAGCGGTTTGTTGCTTGTGATCTTTGTGTTGGAATTTTTTTTCACCAGCGCTAATGAATGTTCTGTCGCTGAGAAAGGAAAAAATGCTTTTAAATGCAAATGCGGAACATTATAATTACAACGCTAGCACAGATTAGCATAAGAAATTAAGCGTTTTGACTTGTAATAATTTAATTTTGACTGTGTATTGTTTTAAGACGGAAGTCATGTGGAGAACCGGGGGCCCAGGGGCACTGACGATACGCAACCTCACTGGTTTGAGTCATTTTCCATCTGTCGCTCCCTTGTTTCCTGTCACCTCTCCACACTCTGTTATAAAGGCATTAAAAACACAACTGTAACAATGTTTATGTTCACGGCAGGACGGTCATTTTTAAGAATGGCCACCAGACTAATAATCAGGTATCATGCTGTGGTGATGATAAAGCTGGTAATTACACAAATTGTATTAGGTGTTAAATTCAAGTTGTGTAAGTCAAAAGGTTAAAGAAATAGACTTGTCTCAAAACGAGATTCACCATCCATGCAAAATAGAAAATGGGGTAAAGACGAACCTCTCTCAGGCCGCATCAGATCTGCAGTTTGTTTTTGTGAAAAATAGATTTTGCTTCAGACTTTTGTTCATATCGAAAAAGTCACTTTTTGTTTGTGTATCGGTCATTTCACACAACTGTGGGTATATTTCGATGATGGTAGATTAGACATTGACTTTTTCCATTTTCAAGGCAGCACCACGTTTTACTACAACAGAAGATTCGACACCATCTGTCAGGGATACATGATAGAAAGAAGGGGTGGGGGGTGGGGACCAATAGATCCACAACTGTCACCACTGGGATGGAGGTGCAGCGAGTCGTCCACTAACCAGAAAGTCGGTGGTTTGATCCTTGGCTTTTTCAATGTGCAGTGTCGATGTGTCCTCAGGCAAGACACTAAATCATTATTATATTGTTATTGTTGTTGTTGTTGATGATGATAATAGTAATAAACTATAACTAAAATCTATACAGCACCTTGCAAAACAGTGATTACAAAGTAGGACAAATAACAACACAACCAAACACAAAGACAAACAATACAACATCATTTAAAGTCAAGGAAACAGGATTTTACAACAGATAAACATAAGTAATAGCTAAAAACCGACAGTGACGTTTCCAGTCTGAGTTCTTCAGGTGTCAGTTACTCTCACACACATGACCGAGGTATAACATCTACAAAACAATAAGTGACGGTGTCTCGTTGCAGTTCAAACACTTTGAAAGTCTAACCCTGCCTCTTGTTGTGTTTCTCCTCAGATACCGACGACTCCGGTTGTGTGTTGCTGAACACTTCGAGAAAGGCGAGTATCCACATTCACTGAATTTAATTGAATTCGTTATCCCAGTGTTTTTTATTCCCAGTTACCTGATAACGAGCACAGAAACTCTCTCAAGCTGAATCCAGATCCTAATGGCTGTGTACAGGATGTCTGATTCAGGGACGAGGTTTAAATCGTACACCTGAAGTCTGGCTGGAAACATCCCATAAAAACAACTGCAATGCACCAAATGCTGAAATGGAGGAAAAAAACAGACGAGATGTTGTGTAAAACTTCTCCTGTATTTGAAGCCTGCGCATGAGAGACACAACTCCACTGGTGTCCGAATGGAGCCTCGGCACTAATCAGCATCAGACTCAACTTCCACGAACTGAAGAAGAAGTTGACTCCTCAGATCAGAGAGGGAAGCGTCGAGACCCCCGTGTTCATCCTGCGTTCCACTGTGATAAACCCCTTTGAACTCAATGCAGTAGAAATGGTCAGCCGGTGCCGACATTGGTATTTTGGCTTTTGTCTGATGAAGCTCCATGCCTCGAAACTCTGTACAACCCAAGCCTCATGATCACTGCTGAATTTAAGTCAATTCAACAATAATTTAAATGATTAAATTAGTCATATAGATACAAAAATACATATTAAAAAGTTAAAAAAAAGGGTTTAAACCAGATTTGGCTAAATTAACTCATTAAACACGTTGATTCAAAAACATTTCTAAACATAGAAACATGAACAAAATATTTCTCTTCACACTCCAAGAGGGATTTAAATTAACATTTCTCTCTACTATTCTCTCCCGCCAGAGAGTGACCTTGTATTTATCGGGGGACTGCACTGATTGGCTGAGCCTTACAACCGGAGTGTGGTCGTTCTAGTTTTCAGGTGCAGGCAGCGATGGTTCCTGACATAGTCTTCCTTATGCAAAGCTTTATAACGGGGGTTTTTCCTAATCAAGATTTTTAAAATTTAATACTGAGAGGCATTCAATACAGTTCACTGATGTTTGTAAAAACCAATCCGATTCGTGTGATGCATGCCTGACAGCTGAATGGCTCTGCTGTCATTGTACATATTCTCTGTGAAAGTGCTGTCTGCTGCTGTTTATGTTTTCATGCCGACTCTCCTGGCAGCCGGCTCATATTTTAGGTTTTAGTGTTTTAGCCGTGGCGCTGGCTCGTCCACGCTGCAGCGGGTCGGAGCGAGAAATCTCTTTACGACGGTGCGTTGTAAATCTGACAGTTTTAAAAATATGCCCGGAAAATCGGAAATCCCAGTCACGTCGTTATTGTCCGCTGATGCCATTTTTAGCATTTTAGGATATAAAGAGTGGCTCTGGGGCGATAGAGCCCCACGTCTCTCTAAACCATCTGCCTGTTTGATGGTCCTGTGGATTCTGATGGTCGCCCTGAGGTATGATGTGTTTACCACGTCTGCATCGCTGCGTCATTCTTTTTCCACCCTAATCTACTTTATGAATGAACACGCCACATCACAGGCAGGAGGTCCGGGCATGGAGAGACTCGATTTTCAGACCAAACAAACACGAGGGCAGCTAATTGTTTCATGCTCACCCAGAGAGGAGGGACAACCTTCATTTTCATGACCTGTGGATTCAGTTCTTACCTAAAAATCGTAATGTTTTATTTCACAGTTGGCAGATTGTCCCTCAGGTGCTTTTGGTCCAGATTTAAGAGGCGACGTCTCCGTAAGTCATAGAACTGACCTGGAGACCAGAATGCCATCAGAAGAATGGAGGAGTATTCTGTACTAGCACATCAGACACTGAAGAGTAATTGATGAAACCATAATCTCTTTGACAGAGGTAGTAATATTACCGTCATCAAACGTTTTGCAGGGCTACTCCTGATAAACTCCTGATATCCTGCACAAACAAGTCGCTTCTTGCTCGACGGACAAATGGATTCCCCTCAACCTCCACGGTTTGAGGCGTTTGCAGCAGCACCCAGAGGGCAATGGTTTAAAACCAGTGGCCGAGGCTGTCGAAGGGGTTTGACTTCCTCTGTACAGGCCTGTCAGAGATTTCAGTTTCAGTCAACAGCTTGCCCCGGTTCCTCTCGCTAAGTCTCCCTGTTCTGTATCTCAGTTCTGTTTGTTTGCTCTCTCCTTCTGTTTTCTTCTTTTTTTTTTTATCAATTTCACATGCTTCTCCGCCAAGAGTTTTGTTGTGGATCTGTTTTTCTTTGCAGTGCCCTGTATTTAGATTTAATTTGGAAATGAGTATGTTTCTGCTGCAACAGCTGCGTACTTTGCATTTTGTCCTTATTTGGAACCAAAATAAATCTTCTTCGAACTGAACATGGTCCCAGTGCTGCGGCCTTCAAGAGACCACGCTTGGAAATCCGTCTAAAACAAAGAGAAATGAGCTCAGTTTAATATTAAACCTTTTAATCTCTCACAGACTCCCAGACTGAAGGATTGACAGCTTCATACAAACAAAACAAAATCAAATTTATTTATAGACCCTGTATACACAAATAGCTCCAAAGACTCCAGACCCTCTCCCTGGTGTTTTATTTTGAAAAGAACAGCAGGGTATCCACTCGTCTTTAGAATTTCTGTCAGTCACACAATCAATTAAATCGAGGGCTGGTGGGAGTCTGCGGCTCCTGATCGAGTTCATGTCTCTGTCCATTCTTTCAGTCTGTGTTTCTGGGGATTGTTAGACACCACTGGTCCTGAATCTGATTAACTCTGAAGGGATAAAGCAACTTGTCCATGTTCTACCATCTTGAAAAACCACATTAGTTGATTTAGTGGAGGGGAGCAAGATAAAGGTTAAAGCATTAATCAGTTTACGTGGTGTAAACACAAACTGTGAGTGGTTGACATACACGTTTGTTTCCTCTCTGTAAGATTAAGTTGCACTCAGCCTAAAATGTTTTGTGTGCGTTGATCTGATCTCGTAATTTGTTCAACAACTCATATTATAGCAGCTGTTTCCACCGGCTGGAGCTCAGGAGGTAGAGAGAAGGTAAAAAAGCACCGTGGGAAGGATTGAATGCAACTTGTACTGGTCGAGAAGACTGGAAACACACGAGATGAATACAGCCCAGTTACCATAAAACCACAGCCTTCACTCAAGAGCAAAAATGAGTCTTGAGAAAATTATAATTATGACGATATAATTGAAAATACAAATATGACTATCAATGAAGCACAGACAGGCCCTCAGAACTGAACCCTTTGACCATATCTGCAGAACCTAAGGTGGATGCACTGTGATGATGTGTTTCAGTCTTTAAGATTCCTCTGATCAACATGATCAGCACTGACATCTGAAGTGAATCTAGTTCAGCCTTTAAAGGGATTCAATCTTCTCCGCAGTATGTGACGCTGATGAACTTCGAGGAGGAGATTCGGGCGCACCGGGACCTGGACGGCTTCTTGGCGAGGGCCAGCATCCTGCTGGACGAGACGGCCGCCTCCCTGGACGACGTTCTGAAGCGGATGCTGCACCACGTGGGCCACGACAGCCACACGTCCGAGCCCAGCTGCAACTTCGAGGATGTGATGAGCATGCTTTTCACAGATGCAGGCGCTCAGGAGGTCAACGGTAAGCAGGCAGCCCCGCCGATGTGCTTTTTTCTTTCAACCAGCATGAGAGAAATGTGTGAAAAACACAGCAAACACAGAACGTGTAGCATCTGTGCCTGTCCACAATCAGACCAAGACCCCTTAACACCTGACTCCCCACCTAAAAACATTTGACGTCTGCACATGTCAACACCGATCTGAAAAATAGCCTCTGCCTTTCTCACGGGGAAGAATCGTCAGATAGACGTGAGAATCAAGAAGCTTTTTAAGACTCAAAGAAAAGTCTAAGATGTTTGAATCGGGCTCGTTCATTCGCCACCGCTGCCGATAATGGAGCTCGATATGTTGAATCGCTCTGGCAGTGATTTGCATGTGCAGACGACAAACATATGGCACAAACGCACACATTCTAATGCACGATCTGTAAATAACAACACAGCTGGTGGTCAAAACTAACACAATCCTGGTTTTCCATTCATGGCCGAGCTGTTGTTCATATTTTAAAGATAACAGAAAATGTTTGTGAGATGTTTTGGTTTGTTTTTCAACCTCGTTGGACTGGTTTATAAAACAAATGTAAAAATCATTCCAACACGTTTATTGAATATTTGGGGGTTTTGATTCCAGAATGCAGACTTAAAATGGCAATTTTACTCATTTTGATTGAAATGATTTTGCTCATTCTCATTGCTCGTTCTGTGTGGATCTGATCCCTGTCACTTGAGTTCAGGTCTCGGGCTCAGATCGCTGTGGCTGAGCAGTAAAGCCTCTCGGTTAAGGCGAATCTCCTCAGCCCGTTAGAACAGGAGAAATCCGTCTCCTTACATAACAGCGTGGATCCATTGTTAAAGCCTCGCTCGGCTTTTACAAAAGAAATCGTTTGGCAAAATTGTTTGCTTTCCTTCCAGTTGATGTCACGAAGATCTTTTTTTGTTTTCAGTAGATTAATCTTTATATTTTTGTGGATATGAAAAGCTGGCTGCTGGGTGGAGGACGTCGTGCAGATGCAGGGATAGGAAACAAGTGAAAGGGGGGTTTTCTTTCCACTGTGAGAGCACGTGAGGTGACGCAGTGTAAGCGCTGCCTGCCTTGCACATCTGTGTGCGGTGTTTTCCTGTCTGGCCGGGGCCGGTGTCCAGAGCTGTTGATGGTTAGTCAGAGGTGGGCGGTGTGCGAGCTCGCCCTGCACAGCCGCCTCTGACAGATCGGCGAGGTGATAATTGACTTCTGTCATCGATCACTCACTTAGCTTTTCAAATGGCTCTCCAAGACTCTCGAGCTGCGGCGGCCGAAAGCTCCTGGACGGTTTCTCTTCCCACGAAGAGGCAAAGGGAGAGAGAGTTTTTCTTTCCGTCTCTTTGTGGCCGCCGTCTAAACAAAAAGGCTTCCTGCGCAGTTCTGGGCTGTTTTTTAAAATCAATGCGCTTTCAGGGCTTTCATTGAATTTTGAAATCGCACAAAGCAATACAGAGAAATACTGGAAAAATATTTTTGTATCAGCAATGGCTGTAAAAAAAACAAACAATCCACAACCATGAATTGATAGTCATAGTTTGTGTAGAAGTTTATCTGAAATGTCTTCAAATATTTACTGCGTTTTTTTAGACCAACTAGTTAAAAAGGGATCATAACTTTTTTAAAATTTTTTTTTAATATCTCGTGCAACAACATGAGGAGCTTTGAATCATCTGAAAGTCGAGTTATCACTCTTGGGAAATTAATTAGTTGCAGCAGAAGGAGCAGGATAACGCTAAATGAGAATTTGGGTGATGGTTAATTGTACAGAGGATAAATGATGTAACAAATTATCAGCGAGATTTACAGTTTGAAACATGCAAATGAGCGCCGCTACTTTACTGTAGCTGTTCAATTATATTTACAGATTGAGCAAAAAAAAATCATCTTAGACATTCACAAAACATCACAGAAAACCTATAACTGCGATCAGGACTTCTTGATATGCAGGTGTTAAAATGTGGATCCCTCCGATGTGTTGTTTTGGTGTGAACTCAGCAGCGAGGGGATTCTTCCTCCGACAGGTTCCCTGAATTAAAAACCTTGAAACATTCACACTCGTGTCAGTGCCGAGGGGGGGGGGGAAGAAAAACGTCTCTAGGGGAGGAACAAAGGCTCCTCCTGGGGGAATACATTCATATTTTGCACGTAAGTATGTTATCACCGGGACATATCTCTTCAGGTATTAATTTCTCCCCGTATCTGCGTCGGCTCTGCCACAGCGGGGCGACGCGCCTGGCGAGCGGACCAGCTCATTTGGAGTGTGATACTGTACAGCTGCGAGATAAAGAGAACAGGGCGAGATTATAATGGGCACAGAAAGAACAGAGAATTACAGAAATGAAAAAGATGAAAGCCCACGGAGATAATTAGTCTTGCGCCAACTTGTAGAGAGTCGATTTCTTTTTGGAGGCCAACTTGTGCTGTGTGTTTTTTTTTGTACTCACTCGTGTCTTGGGATTCTGTGATGGAGCACGATACACACACACACACTGTGCCGAGCAATAATGAACAGCATTATGCTGATGATGCAATGCATTGATAATAATATTACTTCACTCACTATAATATGAGTATTACTTTGCGTTAATCCTTCATTTGAACATACAAATGATTGCAGGACGCTGGAGATGACGACGCTGCTTCCACAGTGACGAGCAGCTGCCACGCCAAATGACTCACTGTCAATGTTTTGAGTAATGATGTACTGTTTAATTGTATTTTCCTCTCTTCCTTCTGTGATGCTGTTTGCAGCTACAGTGCTCGGGGGCTGTGCACGCTGCTGATTGTGTGCCCCTGTTTGTGATTGTACCGTAATCTCTTCCTAAATTGCTGTCACCTTTGATCGATCTCGACGGCTCTTCACTTCGCTGCATTTCCATAATTCGCCTGTGTTGGGTTGTTGTTGTTGTTGTTGTTGTTGTTTTTGTTGTTTTTTTTCAAATCAAACTGAAAAACAGTCACATATGTATAATTTTAAAGGAGCAAAGGTGAGACTTGTTCTGAAACCAGGTCCTGTGTGTGTCCACCGGCATGTTAGACCTACGCTAAGGCCCAATAGTCCCCTTAAATTCAATTAAGCTGCACCACATTGCTCAGTCCTCTAAATATGCCTGATTTCCTTCTTCTAGATCGATTCATTATCGTTTGAGAAATTCACAAAAATGTCAAAATCTTGCAATATTGAAGCAAGTGAATAAAAAACCCTGGAACCACCCTCTTAATCGAATCAGCTCCAACAGTTTAAGTGTCCTTCCTTGTCCCTTCCTCCACCCTTCCACCAAATTTAAATAAAAATCATTTCAGTAGTTTTTTGTGTAATCCTGCTAAAAGACAGACAAACCTTCTTGGCAGAGATTTCTACTGTCTGAGTTTTGATGCCCTTTTGTTCTCCGACAACCTGCTTAAGAACCTGTAACTATCACTAATGTGTATTCTCCTTTTTTCTAAAGAACACATGTGCAGATACGTGTTTCCTTTCCTGGTTCCTTTCCTTTACAGGTTCTGTAAATATTCCGGGAAATCATAAGCTCCGTTCAACAGGAAAAGGTGCTGTGTATTTTTTGAATCAGCCAACTCTGTCTCTCAATTATAATAATATATCTCCTCCAGGCCGGCGGCGCGACTCTTCACTGTGAAAGTCTCTCTGTAACATTCTGCGGGAACGATCAGAATACTAAATGGGAGCCATTAATTCAAGCTCTTTACCACATGAAAAATAGACGCCATACGTGTCATTTTTTTCCCTCGTCGTGATGTCTTCATTGACATCGTCGGGTTTCTCTGCACCGGCTGAACACATAACCGCTATCAGTGATAAAATCCAATCTTTGGTAATAGCCTGTGGACGGTAATCAAGATAAGATCCCTCCGCAGCCGACAAAGACGAGACATTGAGGGATTTTCTCTGGAAAATGATATTTAATATGCATGAGGTAAAGGAAGGCAGGAAATGAAGCTTCTGTTCAGCAGAGATATTTATGTGTGTGCCTGTCAACCAGGGAGTGTGTCTTTATGTGTGTGTGTGGGGGGGTGGCACAGTGTGTATCTGAGTGTCCTTTTCTCTGCCTATGTTTGTGTGAAGTCTTGAGAAAGTGCTCGCCTGTTGATCACAGAAGGTGACTGAACTGACTCTGTGGTCTCTCCTCTTGGTTCTTCTCTCTCTCTCCTCCCTTCTCCCCATGCAGACAAGTCTCAAAGTTTCGTTTTCTTTGATGACGGTAAGCTGTGCTAATTGGATGAAAATGTCAGCATCAGCCGCCGTGAGGCTGCAATCAGTGGTTTGCTTCTGTACCAATCACCATCAGTATGCCGTTTGTGCTCCTCTCCCCACACTCGGGACTGGGTCGATGCATCGAGTCATCAAATGATTACAGACGCTCAGCAATCCCTCCCCGGTCACAGATATCAATGCCTCTTCAGCCGGCCCTCCAATCAACGGCCTCTCCCTCCAGCGGACTCATTGTCCAGTTCCTTCTCAAAAAGCCCCACGGACAAAAAAAACACTGCTGGTATTGTGTGAATACTTTGAGCTGAAAGTGACTTAAATTACTAATTCAATTTGATTAAGATTGAAGTGATAAGATTCTAATTATTAAACAGTGATTTGGCTTTAAAACGATGTCCTTGGCGGGGGGACAATCCTCCCGTGTTTTAAACAACTTACACTCAGGTAATTTGTTTTTTGAAAACACAACTCGTCATATACAAAGCACTTGACGTTGATGGTGCAGTATATGCCTGCAGGACACTGGTTTATTTAGCTCTGGTGTAATTTGTTTTAATGCAGGCGAGTGGAAGATTAAAATTGACAACCTCCCTCGATAACAAGGTTTTCACCATTGACCCAGTCCTAGTGCCCCCCGTCATTATCATGTGACAACCTCGCATCTGTGTTATTGGCTATGATGGATCCGTAATATACAGTAAGTGTGTCATCTGCCGGTGCTGTATGGAGCCCTCCTGGGTTTTAATCACCTCCTTCAAAGCTTTCTCCGCAGCTCATGCTTTGAAGGCAACCCTTCATTTTACTTCCTATGTGTGTGTGTATGTGTGTGTGTGGATTTGCTGGCAGGTAAAGCAACGGTTGAGGCCTCAGTTAATCTCGTAGGCAGCACGAGATCAGGAGGTTTTTATTGAGGTCACCTCTGAGCATAATATAAGGAGTCTCTCACCGCTAAAGGGACTCGTGGCCCTTTCACACGCAGACGGAGAGAAACCACGAGTCCCTGTGGTTTTTACCTCCACTCCTCTAAGAGATTTACTGCCGCTCTTTAAACTCCTACATCAACCAGATACAATATTAAGACAGACTGCATTATCCTCATGTGATTCACAGAAATTTGCAATCTGTGTCGCCCCCCCCCCTCTCCCTCCAACCAAACCGCGTGGATAATGCGGTTAAAGAAATTCACCAACAATCCCGAAAGATCAAAGGGGCCGATGCAGCCATCCGGTCTCGCCCTCGTCACATTTTTTTTTCATCAGTTTCCATTGAAGTTTGTCACATTTGATATGCTACGTGTGAGCGTCTGTGGTTTCTGTCTGTGGAAACGGCCGTGTTTGCATAAAACAGCTGACGAAACTGTGCAGAAATCTTCACATAACTGACAAGTATCACGTGTGTGTGTGTGTGTGTGTGTGTGTGTGTGTGTGTCTTCCAGTCGTCTTCCCACTTAATCGCATTGATCACACCAGCGGCCGCTCACCAGCACTTAGTGTCCGCTCACATTCACTTCAGGTTTACTCGCCGTAGCTGGTGATTTGATGTAATATCTCATATATGATCAATCAGATTCACAAGGCCCTGCAGCGTGCTGCCAGTTTAGGACAGGGTCAGGAGTGACCTCCCGTTTATGGCATATTGTTGACATGTTTTATATCTGCGCACATTGTGAAATACACTCTATTTTAGCATGTAAACCTCAGGAGTGCTTCAGAGGACTTTGGGGGGCGGGGGGGGCTCCTTTCAGCTCAGGGGCCCCAGGCTATTCCCTGCTTTGCCCATTCTGTTGCAACGCCTCTGCTAAAACTAAGGCCGGAGTTCTGCAATAACTCTTGCTCTGATAACGTTGTGTTTTTGAAACTGTCCCGAACAAACTAAGTTTAATAGAAGCAGCAGAAAAAAAGATGCTTGTGTGAGATCAATGTGAAGTCCAGGTAGACGCAGCCCCCGTAGGTGACGACCACAGGACGCATGTAGAACAGAATTCTTTAGTGAGCTTCCTAAATTACCAGATCAGATGTAAACAATGCAACAAACACAAGACTTACAGGTTAGAATCGTTGTTTTATTGTGAAGGTTGACTCCTCCTGGCGGGACGTTGACCTCCCCGACTGTCGACGTGGACGTCACCACGCACACACCTTCTCTCTTTGTATGTTTCTGTTCCTCCCTCTCCTCTCATGTCACCTCCTGTCTCCTTCCTTTTCATCCCCTCTTTATCTTTTAATCGTCTTTTTGTCTGTTTGCATCTCTCACTCTTTCTGTGTCTCTCTCCCCCCGTCTCTCCCCCTGACATCAATGAGAAATTGGATGGTTTTTGATTATTACATGGCTGTCAGGCTCACTGCTATTAATTGAATTGAATCCCAGTCCATCTCCTTCACCTCTCTGTCTCCCCCTCGCTCTCCTTTTCATCTTGTCTCTCTCTGATTTTCTTTCTTGTCCTTCGTAGTTCCTGTCTCTCTTTCTCGAACAGTTTCCTTTCACCGTTTCGTTTTCTATCTCTCTGAATTTCTCCCCCTTCTTCTTCTCTCTCCTCGTCTCTCTCCGTCTCTCCCTTGTCTCTCCTTTTCTTCCTGCCTCTCTCGGTCTTCCACCCCCTTTTCATTCTCCCTCTCTATAGGCTTCTTCTCATCCTTTCTTCGCCTCTCTCTATCTACATGCCTCTCTCTCTCTCTCTCTCTCTCTCACTTATTCCTCTGTCTCTCTTGTTTGCCTCCCCCATTTCACTCATTCTCCGTTCCTGGCTCTCTCACTCCTTGAGCACTGTGATACTGTTGTCATGGTGACGCCCATCATTTTCTGGCATGAATGGAGGATACTTTATTGATGAGATGGCATGGCAGAGGGAGGGAGGGAGAGGAGAGAGGAAGAGAGAGAGGGAGAGAGAGAGAGAGAGAGAGAGAGAGAGAGAGAGAGAGAGAGAGAGAGAATAACCACTGGCAGGGAAAATCAGAATGATACGGAAATGATCGTCCCCGCTGCTTAAGATACAACCCTGTAATTTCTGGAGCACTAATGAGTCAAAGAGGACATTGCAAGCCAAAGCACGCTGAATCCTCTCTGGGGGTTTGGGACAGTCACCGCTGCTGAAGAATATCCCCCTAAACACTGTTATTCGTCTCTCTCAACGTGAGAAGTCTGAGGGGAAATTCCTCTTATTAGGAAGCAACAAGCTGGCTTCAGCCGTGCCGCTGGTTTCCCATGTTTAATGATTTGTGCTGCGTAAACATGGCAGCATAATGAAATGTGTTTTTTTTTTTTTTTACTCCGCTAACATGAGCGTTGGCGTTTTCCCGGGGTTGGATAGACATTTGTTATTAGCGCGTGGCGGTGCGGTGTTTGCACACAGCGCCGACTGGCATCGCCGTCTAAAGCAGAAGGCGAGCTCGTTAGACACTTGTGATGTAGACGTCACATTGAGACGCTTGGCACAGCAGATGAAGCCCTGAATTTGGCTGACACCATTAAACTAAAATAAAGAAATCAGAGTCAGATTTTATTGTCAAATGCATAAATACCCCAGATTTAAACAATAGAGGCTGTTAAACCTACATGGCTCGGATCATTAAGTCTTTCTCCTCTGATTATAAAGCACATTATAGCATTTTAACACTACAGACGTGGGATGACATGCACTGCTGGTGCTATCAAGGCCTGCACAGACAAGAAGGCGTCCATCATGGTGTTTGTGTGTGTGAAGATCAAAGTGGACGTGAGGTCGATCCGACATGTGTTTGATCTCTGACCTTTGCTCCGCAGTTCACCTGCTGTCCGAGACGATCCAGGGGGTGACGGCCACCGCCACCGGGGTCCAGTACCAGCAGTCCTGGCTCTGCATCCTGTAAGCTGAGGTGTATGCGCATGTTGCATGTTGGCTTTGAAGATGAGCGGATTTAGTCAATAACAGATCGGCCAATCGAGAGGAGATTTTGGCATAAATATGTCAGTTCCCATCCACTAACATGGAGGACGCAGGGTTTATGACTTCTAGTACAGGCAGCAGCTAGGTGGCGATTCTTGGCTTTTTAGAAGCATTTAACTGAAGCATTAAAACATTTAACTGAAAAATACAGAATCATCGATGTAGATATATATTTGTTTTCACTGCACAGCAGGAATGTGCGAATGTGTTACTTCATGTTTTCATTAATTTAATATTTGACTCCTGTGTGAAGTATATTTTGGAATTTGTGTCTCCGCTGTACAACTAAATATGTGCAGGCTTGCCCAGTACATTTGAATACTGTCTAACTGTTGCTGGAGAGAAAGAGGTTAATCTATGGAAATGAAGGGCGATGCCGGCGAGGTGAGGTGTTGACATTTATAAAACCTCCTCCTCCTCCTCCTCTCCTCCTCCTCCTCTCTCTCTGCTCCAGATGCAACGTGAAGCATCTCCAGAGGCGTCACGTGTGCATCTCCCGCCTGGAGAGGCCTCAGAACTGGGGAGAGAACTGCTGCGAGGTCCGCTATGTCATCTTGATACTGGCCCCACTCAAAATGGTAACTGCCGCCCCCCCACTGGGAGCAAACGATATGTTGGATTTATCTGTCTTTGGTGGATTATTTGTAGATCAGCTAGTTCAACTAATTCATTATATTCTAGATAATATGTTGTATGTACTCTCGCTTCTATCTGAAAGTTAAGTTGCCGCTATATTCCTCTTTATTCATTTATTAATTAGTTCCTTAGTATATATTCATCTTCACCTGAAACCAGACGTCATGTATGGTGCTTTAGCTGCAGCTGCAGGGATGGATCGATGGAAGCATCCCGCTGCTACAGCATGAGTAATTGACCATTTGCATATCCTCCTTCTCTGCTTTCAGCGACTCTATTTAAAAACTAAATGTATATTCAGTTCAGTTAAAACCTCCGTTTGCAGTTTAGGAGTCTTTAAAACAAACTCCACGCTGAATGAATGAGAGAGACCTCGTTCTGCTGGTTTCTTTTTTATCCCAAAATGACTAAATGTGATGTTTTTAATCAACCCACTCAGATCGCCACGTTACAAAATACACAAAAAAAAACTGATCCCATTGCGACAAAGAAATTAAAAAGCCGCTGATTATGTGCCACGGTAATTATAGTAATAAAAACATTAAAAACTCTGATCCACAATTATTTATTTAAAATCATTTAACTCTAAATACGTCTGACAAAGCGTCCAAGCTGCCAAATGTCTGCTGAACACATTTCAACCCAAGAGCCTCTCCGTGTCCTGCGTGGGAACGAGTGCTCTCCCGGCTGAACCTGTCAGGTCACTGTCATGTGCAGGGGTTTGCTGTTTTCTCCGTTTCTGAAGAGCTTCGCTGCCGCAGATGGAAAGTGCCACAGATCCTGTAATACCCTTCCATCCCATCATAACACAAACCCTGACCACTTCCCATCGAAGCACTCAACCCTCCTGTCCGTCTCCGCTGCCTCATCCCGAGCTATCAGCACACACTCACCTGTACACAGACACACACACACACACACAACTCTAAGTCTTTTTGCCCCACACTTCCAATCACTGTTGCTACGGTTACGCCTGCCGTCCAAACCACACCAGAGTTTTTCGAGCCCCTGAATCTGAGAAGTTAGAAAAAGCTTATTGTCTGGAAAAGCAAAGATGTACATGTTTGGAAACAATGACCAGTCGACCGCCTCTGCCTCCTGATTGGTTCTCACGCGGTAATCGTCAGTCTCCGCTAATTGCGTCTTGTTTTCGGTTTGTTTGTTGTTCAGCACGTTACGAACCCGTCTTTGTGTTCTCTCCTCCATGTTTCACCGCCCCTCTGCCAGTCTCACAGGCAGCAATCACCACCACTAATGACATTCTCAGACATTACTCTCGCCCCAAATAAACATAAATCACTATCATGTCTCAATTATTCTCGATGTGACTGCGTTCTGCGAGAGAAAAAAGAAAATTCCTTGAAGGGGCACGAAGATGATAATGATGATAGGAATTCCTCTGGGTTGGTAAATGTATGTAATCGAGCATAAGTGTGGGTGGAGCGGTTCCGTCGCCCCACCATTTACAGAGCTTTACAGCTTTTAGTGTTGTTTTTGTTTCTCTTCCTTCGCCCACAGTGAATGTGCTGAACAGACGTGACACGGACAGACAACCTCTGTTTCAAGTTCACTCACGTTAAACGAACACTCCGTGCACCGTTGTCCTCGAGGAAACTCCTCCGGCTCGTTTTGTAGTTTGAGAAGCTGCCCTCGGTGTTACTCACTTTCTATGCACAGTCTGAGGCAGCAGCGTTTCAAGGGACTTTGGGGGCCCCAGGCAAAAGGGACCTAATCCAACCCTCCCCAAAAACACATGGTACATGATGGACATTCTAGTCTTCAACCAAAACTGACAGAAATCATGGGGGCGTCTTATATACAGAGCTGATCATGTATTTAAGGGGATTAGCGTTATTCTTTGCTCTGGATCAGCCATTCTCAGGGGCCCCTTCTTATCTTAAGGCCCCCCAGGGAATTGCCTGCTTTGCCCACACTGTTGCAGCGCCCCTGGTGTGAGGAAAGTGATGTGTAAACCTGTGTATGAGAATAACACGTCTCCCCCTGCCTCTGAAATCGTATCTGACTGAAGGTGGGGGTATCCCGTGCCTTCACACGGAATTAAATCCTCCAGATTAATCAAGATGAAATCTCCCAGCTCTTCCAGCTCTTGTTTAAAATTCAGTTACCACTTTGAACGAGCTTAAAGGCTTTGGTTCCTCTGTTTGCCGCAGCTGCTTCTGTGTGCGCGCTGAGCCGGCTACGTTGGTATCATCACCACCTGGCTAACAAGGCTTCCCTGGCACCACGGGCACTCGCAGGCTGCCAGCACCATATTACCGTCACTCTGTTGCACTTTGTGACTCGGGACGCCATTATTTCTAACAGATGTGTGGATTATTGACAGGAAGCCAGCTCCAAAACTGCCGACATAACCTGTCGCACGGTAATTAAATGAAGACCAGATTGAAATCTCTAAGTAACGGTGAGGTTTTTGGGGGGGTTTTCTGCCATATCGTGATATCATCATGGAGACATTTCACTTTATAAGGACGCAGTTTGTTTATAATAAGCAGAGAATTATTCTCAGAATCTGCTCTGACGTTGTTTGTGTCCTTCAGAGCCTTGTGTTGGTTTCACAATAAACTGTTTTGATTCTCTCCAGTTGCATCTTTTGCAGCTGCACAAGGTTTGAGGACGATTCTACTGTCCACTGGATGTATGAATGTGTGACTGTTTGCTATCGCGGTGGAAACTTCAACCACTCCTGTTTGCTCTTTTTCCAGAAAAGCACCAAGACGGCGATGGAGCTGGGCAGGACGTTCGCCACCCTCTTCTCCGACATCTCCTTCAGGCAGAAGCTGCTCGAGACCAAGACGCAGGAGGAGTTCAAGGAGGCGCTGGTGTTCCAGAGGCACCAGCTGACGGCGGTCAACCAGCAGCCCACCGCTCTGGGGAAGGAGGAGACCGACCCCCGCAGTCACAAACCCCTCAAGGTGGGCGGTAGCGTGTGTGAGACGCACATCCCCGCGTGCACGACCTTTCAGTGTCGGGCGATTAGGCCCATTTCCAAACATGTATTAATATGACAGCTCCGTGAGTCATCCCCAGCAGCCGGAGATGTCGGCACTCACCAGTTTTCCTCTACATGTTAAAATTTTAGCTATTTTCTGAATGCGTCTCAACCTCATGTTCCTCCCTCACCTTTCACTCTCCTTTAATCATCTCCTCTATTAAAGGCATTTACACACTTAGATTTCAGCTATATTACAATTAATGCATATAATTGAATTTAAAAGCAGTTAAAACATTTATGATGAAACAATAAAAGAAACTATATTGAATAAATGAGACTAAATGAAATGATTTGGTAAAAAAACATGTCAGGAGAAGGTGACGCTTAAAAGATGTGTCTCGGGGGTTTCTTTTGAGATTTTGAAATCTTTAAGCATCATCAGCTTCATTGCTACCGGTTGTTTAGTTGACGTAGCAGCGGTCACATGATGAGGTTGTCCTCCTGAATGTTTGACCTTCCTCACGGTCCGACACCTGAACGACCACCGGGCAAAGATATCGTCCCATATTCCCTTCCATGTGTACTCGTCTTTTCAGGGCTCTGTAGAGAAATGAGACTATGCACATACATTTACATTATTTTATTCTCCTCCATCTCGTTCTCCGCTCTTAACCACCCTCCTCTTCCTCCTCCTCCTCCTCCTCCTCTTCCTCGCTCGACTGGCTTGACTCGTCCATCTTTTCTCTCCCCCTAATCAATCAGCATCAACTCCTGCCAGGCCTCCTCAGTGGGTAAATGACCTTACATCTCTCACAGTCCTGTCAGAACTCGCCAGCCCTTAGCTACACATGCATGTACACGCACACACACACACACACACACACACACACACACACACACACACACACACGTTAACACACACACACACACCTCCAGAGGGGCTCTGCTCGATGCCTTGGACCAACATCTCCTCCTAATGTTGCCGCTGACAGACCGGGGCTCCCAGACATTTCCCGTTGTGTGTGTTTTTTTTGGTTTTATTTCTTGTTAGGTGTTTATCCCACGGCTTGAAAGGCTCAGTGCCACTCAGTGAAAGAGGGATATATATAAAAAGACAGATGGAGGGAGAGAGAGAGGGGGAAAGAGGGGTGGAGAGAGAGCAGGTGAAATCAAGAGGAAACAGAAAATGATAAAATGAGGGGGAGAGAGGCACAAAAGGAGAAACCACCCACTTTTCGCCACCTCCTTTCCACATCCGAAATTGACATGAGACCACCCGCGGCAGCTCACCACTTTACTGTACTTACAGAAACGAGGACAAATTGTTGCGTTTTTATGTTTTTTCCTCACTCCGTCGATTCCTTCAGAACGAAACCCGGCAAACAGGTGGAGAGTAATTCCTCCCTGAGACTTTTGTTTATCGATCCTGAGCCAAAAGCTGGTGGTTAGGCTGCACACACACACACACACACACACACACACACACACACACACACACACACACACACACACACACACACACACACACAGAGAACACACACACACACACACACACTGTTGTAATAATGCGTTATTCCATGATGTAAAGGGATTTAATGGATGAACAGTCCTTGTTGAACATGCATGTGTAGCTAAGTGAAACTAGCCCGTCTGCTCAGGCCGTTGTTTGTGTTCATGTCGTTTGTGTTGAGATGAATTACTTTGTTCTGCCAAAAACTGCCAGAACTTTTTACAATGACAAATGAGGCAGAAACGATTTTTTCCCGAGAGCTATACGTACTCAAATTCCCCTCGTCGTCGCCCGATCCACTTAATTGTATAACGCTGTGTTCAACAAGACATGGGTAAGTGGATAATTTACTTAATAAGCTCAGTCAGGGCTGCACATTTGTTCCCAATCTTCTGTAACCTGAAAGCTCATCTTTTTAAGAAGCCCTTCATGTCCCCTCTTGAGTCACGTGGCCCTTTCCCACTCGTCCTCCTCCAGACTTCTCTAAAAAACGACTCCAAATCGTCCATCCCTCGCTGGTGCTGTTATCGCTCCGTCATTCCTGATCGTTCTGGGGACGCAGGGACGTTTAATAAATGCACATTTAAATCCGGGTCGCGCTGCTCTGCTTACTTTGTTACTTACTCTGCTTACTTCACGTATTATGCAATTACAGATTTCCTTGGATTTGATTGTTCTAGTCATCTTTGGGAGTAAAAGGCAATTTTTTATCTAAATGTGTCATTGTCTACGATGCAGAGTGCAGAAGAGAGGAACACTTGGTCGGTTGAGCCTCTGGATATAGATGCTGTCTTGTGGAGCTCACTATAGCTAAATTAGCAAGATGCCTAAAAGCAAAATGTTACAATTTTACAAAAAAAATAAAAGTTATGTAAACTAGAATATCGCGTACGTCCGCCGAGGCCCGGCAGTCCTCTTATGAAACCACATTTATATTCAGTCAATCCAGGGTTTTTATTTGTGGATCTGCATCAATTTGCACACAGATCCATGAATTATTGTCGGGGGAATCAATGAAAATATTGAAAAACGCTCTTTGTCAGAGGACAAAATCAAATTGAATCAGGAACACACTCCTTCTCTCTAGCGTTACTGCAACTACAGCAGAAGAAAACACTGCAGTTGTGCCACTTTTGGCTGCAGGTGGCACATGCGTTAAAACTGCAGTGCCCCCACTTCTCTCGCCTCTAGCTGACGGAGGTTGGACTGATCCTGTTTTCAGTCACTTGGCATCAAGGGGAAACTCTGTGTCCTTGTTGAATCTCTGACCGTCCTCCTTCTGTCCGCAGTGTCAGGATTTCTTCAAAGCCGGCCGGGGGATTTACGAGGACCTGTGCCGCCGACTGCCTTTCTACCCCTCTGACTTCACAGATGGTAGGTTGGACTTGGACTTGTAGTGAAAGTGAATCATCTTCCTTATTATGCCACAACGGGGCGCCGCTGGCAGCTCCTCCGTATATCTGTCACCCCTTGGCCTCAGATGCATCTGTGCCGCATCTGTGTCACGTCCAGGATCTTCCCCCTGCTAAAAACGGCCGTCTCAGATGTTTTACTGCTGCCATATGTTCACATGTGTCCAATATTATTGTCTCACGTCCCAAGACCGTGGACAAGGACATTGGCCTGAACATTCCCATCGCAAAATCAGCTTCTAGTGCTTTTTTTTGACTCCTCATATCATATTGAATCGAATTAGCAAATGTATGAAAGGGTTTGAAAAAGAAAGACGTATATAAATCCGAGTAAAGTACAGTGAAGAAGAAGAAGAAGAAGAAGAAGAAGAAGAAGAAGAAGAAGAAGAAGAAGAAGAAGAAGAAGAAGAAGAAGAAGAAGAAGAGGAGAAGAAGAGGAAGAAGAGGAAGGGGTTTCTCTCTGGATTCTCCTCCTCAGCCCCGCTCTCATTTCATGAAAATCCAAACACATTCATTGGGCTGTAACAAAATCAAGATATCTCTGTCTTGTGAGTGTCATCAGATAATGATCATCCGATGAAGGTCACAGGACCAGAATCCCTGTGATCGCATTAGAGCCCAATTAAAGTGTTTTATTTCAAAAAGGAGTTATCCATCATTTGGATGGACGATAACTGCTCTTACAAAATGATGGATGGCACAAAACTGAAACAAATTACTCTTATTATTATTATTCCTTTTTTTTTTTTTTTTTTTTAAAGGGCCAACGGGCAGTGAAAGCCTTTTGTTAAATAGTTTTACAGTAACTGACTGGATGTTGATCGGCACTGAATGATGAAGTCCGCTAATGTTTTTGTCAGATTTGAAATTAGAGTGCTGAGCTCCCCCCCCCGCTCCGTGATGAGATGGATATGACTCATGTGTTTGTGTTTATCTCCCCTCAGGTATAGTTGGCAGTAACAAAACCCTGCTGAAGTACATGACCACAGCCATCTTCCTCTACATCGCCATCCTCCTGCCCGCCATCGCGTTCGGCTCGCTGAACGACGAGAGCACGCGTGGCGAGATCGGTACGAGCGCGTCCTCGCGTGTGGACGCATGAGCGCCGACTCTAAACTTCCTGTTTGACAGTTTGGTCCATTGTTTTAAACAGAAAATTAATATTGACGCAAAAGCACCAGTGTTGTGGAGATGCTTTTTAAAGATGTGTAATGTTTTATTGTCAGTTGATTTGATGACGTCCCAAAGTTAATTAGTTAATTAACAGCGAAAAGCACAAGTACCTTTAGTTTTTAACTTTGACCTTGACCTCAGAGCATTAGATATGATATTATAATAATGTGCAGATATTGATGCACATTAATCCTCCTGTGTTTTCCCTGTGTGTCTCTCCGCTGCACAGACGTTCGGAAGACCATCATCGGCCAGAGCATCGGTGGGGTCATCTACTCGCTGTTCGCCGGCTCTCCCCTCGTCATCCCCCTGACCACGGCTCCCCTCGCCATCTTCATCAGCGGTAGGCTTCCCCTGTCATTCAGCTCAGCCCCGCCAAAATAAAGTTTGGGTTTTAAAAAGTAGGGCCGTAAGAAGATTAGGTCAAAAATCAAGAGAGCGATTGAATGGAATTATGTAATGTTTGGTTTCGGGGGGCGTTCACATCAGGAAACTCGCTCGTTGCATGCAAGAACGTGCAAACCTAATATTCAGCTGCACATAAACTAGTACACGGTTTTCACCCAATAGCGTCATTTTGTTTGTTGGAATCTGAACGATGTTGAAGGCTGGAAGCTGCCGAATCGGGCAGCGATGGGGAAAAGCAGCGACTCTGCTGCCAAGATGTAGTTTTTTTTATACCAAAGCTGTTTGTTGGGTTTTGTGATGTGATGAAGTTTGAAGTAATTGGGTTAGAAGTGTGTAAAGTACATCCTCATGGGGATGATTAGAGTAGATTTCCAGGAGCCGGTCTGAGCAGAACAATGGCTGGTTTGTAAAGATGTAATTTATCTTTGCACAAACATGCTCAGGATTACAACTAAGTGTTTATAACTTAATAAATACATCGAAATCCTTTTGTCTGTTACGTTTGAATGAAATGTGATTTTCCCTTTTGTGTGTGTGTGTGTGTGTGTGTGTGTGTAGTTTTAATCGTTATGCCTCTGCGTCTTTCTGTCTCATTTTTGTCAACCTGATATCTCAATGCCTCGAGGGAACACACTCACATTGACTAAACGATGAACTGGCTATGCTGGTGGTCGAAGGTCAAAGGTCAAGGTCACCGTGGCCTTGCAGAACACATTTTCTTCATTGTGAATTCATTATCTCAGGAACACCTTCACGGAATTTCTTCTAATTTTGCACAAACGTTCAGTTGGACTCAAAGATGAACTAATTCAATTTTGGGGGGGTCAAAGGTCAAGGTCACGGTGACCTCGTGTGTTCGCGTGACTGTGAAATATCTGGCACACGCACAGAGAATTTAATTCAATCCGACACAAACAGCTGCTTGGACTCAAGGATGGAGGTGAAATGACCTCTGTGACCTTAAAAAAACACATTTCTTCAAGTTTTACCACTGACTCAGTGATTAACTCTGTGTCATTGAGATCAAGGTCACATCGACCTCATATGACTTTAAAACAAATGTAGGCAGAATGAAACTATTCTGGTTATTAGAGGCAAACAACTGCAGGGCTGGAAGTTAATTCAATGAATTAGAATAAACTTTTCGTTCATTTTATTATTTTCAAGGCAATACTTAGTACAAACAGGTGATTAATGCTGTTCCTCGTTAACCTTGTTTCTTTAAGTGATCAAGTCAACATCAGTTTGTCTTCTTCTCTTTGTTTGTCATAAATATTTCTTCAAATGCTACTGATTGAATTTTGATTCATCTCGAGAGAAGGAGCTCATCATCACGTAGTTTCTGTATTTTCAAGTTACAACATCTACAGCAGCAGCCACAACATGAGGGGACGACTTGTTTACCGCTGCCTCATTAGCAAACGAAGCTAAAGAAGCTGTCAATCAACAACAGTTAGACGAAGTCCTGAGGATGTGGGAGCACGTTGGTAATGATCAGACGTTTCATGATTTCGTGTTTATATTTCTGTCTCCCCGTGTGTGTGTGTGTGTTTGTGTTCTCGTGCCTCACAGTGATCCGAGGAATCTGCGACGACTACAACCTGGACTTCCCGGCGTTCTACGCCTGCATCGGCCTGTGGAATTGCCTCTTCCTCATCCTGGGAGGGATATTTAACGTCAGCCTGCTCATGAAGCTCTTCAAAAGGTGTCTCTCACTTTAATTGTTTTCATTTCAGTGCCGTCCAATTCATCCGATCAATTCTTAGGTTTTCTTTCATCTGTCGGCATGCCTCCTCCTCTGTCAAACAGAAAAATGTTTTAAATTGGGGCGGTCACGACAGCGTCTGCTGCAAAATCACCGGCACTCAGCAGGAAAGACTGTTTTGTGTAAGAAACCGCTTTTGAAGAGAGACGTCTGTTCCCTGTGACGGCCACAGCCACGGAGATATTCCACCAGTCTACACGGCTTAGCTAGCAAACGTTAAATTAGCATGTATCTAATCCTTTTGATTAAGATTAGTTTATTATTTCTTACCGACTGACTGAGTAATTTACTGTAACAGCCTAACTGTGGCTCCTGTTGTTCTCCAGGTCGACGGAGGAAGTCATCGCTCTGTTCATTTCCATTGCGTTTGTGGTGGACGCAGTGAAAGGCACCGTGAAGAGTAAGTTCCTGATGATCCTCTTCCTCTTCGTTCTTCTCTGTTCCTACAGCTCGGGCCTGCGGCGTGTTTACGTCCCTGTTGTCACTGGGTCATGTGATTTTACCGAAAAACGTTCCATCTTCTGATGCTTTATGTTGTCTCAACTTCCTGTGATCGGTCCGGAAGTCCAAACTATCCCCAAAAAAACGTCCCTAACTATCGGCTTTTGAGATTATAATTTCATTGCACATCTCAGTAATTACTCCGTTTATTGTTGACAGGAGAATCTTGGATAGTTGACCAGTCTAATAAAACTGTCCGTCCTCCGTTTGGTTGGTGGAACGACAGCAAAACATGCATCACTTCCTCTGTCACCCTGTCGTGTCAGCAGAGCCTGAGAGATAGAGTATGCACCAGGTTAATCAATCCAGATTTCGAACCCCTGCCTCCACCGCACCTCATCTTAGTACATCATAAATATTTTACACAATTTAATTTCCACCAAATGAGATGACGATAGCGGGATGTAATTTGTTTTGAATGCGATACCGTCCTGCTCTGGAGATTGCCCGCTGCAGTAGTTCAATTTTCCAGGAACTATTTGTAAAATATGCTCCGAGCTCATATGCCATTACCATAACATTAACCTGTGACATTTTGTCGACACTTTGGCTCCAACACATTTTCTGGTAACAGGAATGAAAACATTCCGCCTGTGTGTTCAGTCCCTTTTTACGACTTTGTCTGCTCTAAAAACTTTCTCCTGGTTTGATCCATTTTTAAAAAGCCGGCAGTGGGAGCTGCATCCGGGACGTGTCACACTCGGTGTTGAAAGTGATGATAGAAGTGATGTCTACTTGTGTTGGACTCTCGTAGGAAAAAGGTTGTGCCCCTTCGTCTTATTTAAAATAGTTGGAGCAGTTCTGGAAAGAGTCTCGTGTCCCAGGAGGAGAAACTTATTATGATTGGTGGGTGGTTCTTTCTGATCTGGTTGCAGGTCCAGTCTGGATTATTTTAAACATGTTCGATATGTATTACTGTAATCAGGAACACTAGATAAAGCAAAACAAGGCCGTTTGCCTCCAGTGATCATTTTTGAGTTGATCAGGTTTTTCTTGCAGAACCACAGCTCTGCAGGCTCATCTGATTTTTATGAAGCGAAGACATTTCACCTAAATCTGGTATTTTTCCTGTTTTTCTGTTTCGAATGCGGCATAAACAACACAAACTGTTTGAGGCTGATTGCCTTTTTTGCTCTACAGTGAAGATTTCTTGCAGGATTTCTGGGGTTTACCAGGCAACAAGGCCATAATGGTCGTGGAAACCATCGTCTTCCTCTGTATTTACTCAGTTGTTTAATTCCCGGCTTCTCTCTGACTGTCAAGACTAAATAAGGCTGAGAGTCTGCTGCCACATTAGTGGCTCCGCGAGGCTGTACTTAGACGCAGCGGTGCTTTAAGTTAAAAGCACGTCTGGCTGGTGAAATGTTTACCACATTCACAGTCTTTAGTTTAGCATTTTATCAGGCCAACATTTGCTACTGAGCACAACACGCGTCATGCTGAGGCTCGGTGTATCTGGAATATGGAAAAAGTTGTCTTAAGTCTTTGTTGGTTAATGTTCTTCTCGGTCTTTTCCCTGCTTGACTGAAAACTTTACTGTGATTCAGTCTTTCAAAGATATTACAACGCTCCCACGCTGACCAACAGAAGCATCGAGATCTTCCCGCAGGCCGGAGACCTGTTGGGAGGAAACCGGAGCGGGGTGGCGGCGGGGCTGGCGCTCAACGCCCTCCCTGAATCCGTCATCCACTGCAGTCGGGAGAGACCTGTCCTCTGCCTCCTGCTGATGCTCGGGACGTTATGGATGGGTTACACCCTCTACCAGTTCAAACGGAGGTATGTGCGGCGCTCCTCCAGATAAATCACTGGAGAAGTCTAGGTCGTGTCGCCGGCCAGGATGAATGCAGCTGAGTGGGGGCTTGACTCTAAATGTTGTCAGTGGTAGACGGAGCTTGTTGGAACTTTCCAGACAGGCTTTTACAAAAAAAACCCTTTTCTCTCAGAGGGTTTTGTTCCAGCCTGTGATTCGATAAGCATTAATATTCTACTTCTGATTGCTCCCAGTAATCAAATCAAGCTCAAAGCCGGATTCAATTGTGTAAAGAGGAAGAGGCAGACCAGGGTACTTAAACAGTGTCAGGATTGCAGCCATTGTCCTTGTCTTGTCTATAGTAATTGTATTCCTTTATTATTTCTCTCTCTCTCTCTCTCTCTCTCTCTCTCAGTCCGTTCCTGCATGCCAAGATGAGGGAGGTGCTGTCGGACTGCGCCCTGCCGATCTCCGTGCTCATGTTCTCCTTCATCGGCTCCTACGTTTTCAGTGACATTGAGCGTGAGTATCATTCGTGGCTCCACTGAACAGTTTGCACCACACTGTTTCCTCCCACACAGGAGCGAGCAGCCAACGGCAACCACTCGTTTAAGTTATTTACTCTTTGTTCACCTGTGAGTTTATAATCCACACATTAAAGTCAGGATCTTCTTTATTCTATCAGTACAACAGCAAAACATTTGATTATAAGGTAGAATCGTCAGGATCGACTCCAACACAGCAGTGAGGCTGTTATTAAACCTGTATGTGCATTATAAACTTTATTTTGAAGTTTAAAATACAATAATTTAGATTAATACATTTAAAAAACAGTGTGTATAAATGTAAATATTTAGAAAGTATACAGTTTATAGTCTAACACACCAATTACAGTAATTGAGTTATAAAGTAATCAGCTGTTATAGGTGGACAGACAACGATTTATAATCTGGTTTATTATCGACCTCTGAAAAACATCATCTTTACTTTCAGCTCACTGTTACCGACGCACGCAACAGAATTTAAAACTTAATGTCCGGAGGATTTTTACTGAAATGCACATGTGGGAGTTGTGATTTTCAGATGGTTGTTGAAAAGCAAGAGCACATTCAAAACGCCCGACCTGGAGAGTCTCCTGCTGTGTTTGTTTTGTCTGTTTTAAGGTTTTATATCGTGGCATCAATGTAAACAAACTTTCGGTAAAGTAAAAATGTGTAAGTCTGTGGATTCAGACTAATGGTCCGTTCACCTCCTGCTCAGGTTTTAGCTGTCTCCATTATGTCTCCATGTATTGTTCCTTAATCAAGACACTAAAACACATTGGAGATTCCCCAGTTCTCATCCTTCTATTGTTGAGCGTCGTCTCGAGTCTCCATTCATTGTTGCCAAGGCAGTAGCTGTTCTCCAGGGGTCGACGCACAAACACAGAGACGAGCGCCAGACCCTCAAGTGAATTTAAAATTTAAGTGCCGGGCCAATTTTCTGTTCCTTTACCTCCTGAGACAATAACTCATAAAATAATAGACCCATTACTCTATTGTCCTAAATTTAACCAACGGCACTTAATTCAGCCGAAACTGGAGGAGACACAGTTTTAGATAAGATATCAGGCATTTACAAAAAATTAAAAAAGAGAGAGAGAGAGAGAGAGAGAATCCAGCCGCTGCTGCTGTGAAAACATGAGTCATCACCACATTTTCATACGCAGTTAAAATCTGATGAGCTTTAGAAGTGGTTGTGAATTTTAAACGGTTAAAATCCCTCCAGAGGACGTCTGAACGTAAAATGAATGTGTCATGAGCAGATAATTCTGACAGAGGTACAATCAATTAACTCATTAATTAAGAAAACGTTGTCTAAAAGAAGAGAGAGGCAACATTGACCTCCAGTCCTCTACCTGTAATTCCATGTGCAGTCAGTAGGGGGGAGTGAATGAGTGACTTCATTAATTTCTTCCTGTTTGAACAGTTCCCGTGTTTAAAGTTCACGACCGGCCCATTTTCAAGGTGGCTCCGTTTGAGCGTCTGTCGCCCATGAACGTTTTGAGCGCCATGGGCCTCGGCTTCCTGCTCGCCCTCCTCATCTTCATCGACCAGAACATCGTGGTCTCGCTGACCAACGCACCGGAGAACAGGTAGCGGACAAATTCCAGTATCCACTTCATCTCGGATCACTTTCATCCTGTGTACAGAATTATAAAACTGTCTATATGGCTATATCTGGGGTTCTGGTGCGTGTTTTGTTTTGTCTGTGACCCTTTGGAAAAGCCATCAGGGATCTTCATCCACCGACCCCGCTCTCCGATCCGCTGTGTGTGAGCGAGAGCAGCCGAACGGAGCCAGAAACTTGACATGTGAGACCAATCGTCTCAGTGAGGGAGCTCCGAAGACGCCTTAGAGCCAAAACAGTGTCGAGCTTCTCCCCCGTTCTTCTGAAATTTCCACCAGACAAGCCAATTTAGACTTTATCCGAGTCCCACAGACGGACGCAACACCAACCAGCCTGCAGTGAAAATCTATGACGGTGGAATTTCAACCCTTATCTTGTACATTTGTTGGGGAGAAATTAATTGGATGTAAATGTCTCTTCTGCTCCGGAACAAGGAGGAATTCACCTGAAGGCAAAACAAACGGCTGCAGCTGCAGCAGCAGAAGAAACTGTGCTTCCTCAGAGCATCGATCCGTTCAACACTCTTTTCATATTGTTTCATAAACTGTCGAAAGACTCAAACGCCAATAAGAAGGTCGGTGAACACGTTTCTCTTCGTTTGACCTTCGCTGCATTAGTCAAGTGTAACAAACAGTCGGACAGGAGCTGGAAAAACTTCTCCTTTTTCTTTCTTATTATGGAAATAAGATATTTATCGAACCATTGGGAAGTTTGTCTACTTGCACAGGACGTTCTCACATTTCATTCTCTTTTGTTTTGTTTCATTTATTTAAAACATCGTCCGTCATCTTGACTAAAGGGAGGAAAAAGAAAATAAAACTACGAATAAATAAATACATGAAAATAAAGTGCGTGTTTTTACCTCTAAAACCTGCTTTTCACTTCATGAATTTAACATGAATTTAAGTTGTTATCCAGAGGGATTTAAAGCACGCGGTGTCAATGTCATGCTCAAGGCCACATCAGCAGGATTCATGGATGGTGTTTACAGAACAGTTACTCCAGACGTTTGCCCACAGCTCACAGTCTTCCTCGTGTGTAAAGTTAGGATGATGTCATCATTAGAGACATCATGATTCTCTCGCGTATGAAAACACGAATTCTCTCGTATGTTGATTGAGAGGATTTGTGAAACCCAGCGAGTTTATTCAGGTTGTGTGTCGAAGGGCGCTGACAACCTCAGGAGAACGATGCCCTTTGTCTGGTGTGTGTGTGCGTGCATGCGTGTGTGTGTGTGTGTGTGTGTGTGTGTGTGTGTGTGCGTGCGTGCGCGTTGACCACTGTCACGTCTGCTCACTTTCAGACTCTACAGTATGTAAATGTCCTCTCTGTGCCTCTGTTGTCTGTAAATGAACTTGTGTGTGTGTGTTGTTTTCTTTGTGCGGTGTTGCGGTGCGGGTGTTGTCGCCTGTGTGCCGCCGCAGTGTGTAACCGTTGCGTTGCTCCCCAGGTTGCTGAAGGGCACGGCGTATCACTGGGACCTGATGCTCTCCGGGCTCATTAACATACTGATGTCGGTGCTGGGGTTGCCCTGGATGCACGCCGCCTTCCCCCACTCCACCCTCCATGTGCGCCAGCTGGCGTTCGTGGAGCAGCGCGTGGAGGGGGGGCACCTCTACGAGACGTGAGTTACCCGCCCTCTCGCCGCCGGCGCTAATCAGACGCCCAATTAAAGGTCTACTTCAGAGCGTGCGGTGCCTGTAATTTTGTGTCGCGGGCTACTGTATCCTGCTCGTCTCTGATTGCATGATTACTGTGTAACTATCCATTTTCTCTGCGGGGGGGGGGGAGAGGAGAGGTGAAGGAGTTTTTAAAGAGATTAGAAGATGAACTTCGCTCTGTCCACGAGAGAAATGTGCCAAATTACAGTTTGCATTTATTCAGGATTCCATACGTTCCATAAGTGGGATGAAAACAATCTCCTACAAGAGGAGGAGATCTAATTAGAGATTCCGAGATCTCATTCTAAGTATGTTTATGATATGAATAATGAATGTTCCAGATTTACATTTCTGATTGTGTCGTAAAGTTTGCAAGTGGTTATATTTGAAGCAGCGATTTCCAGTGTTTTAATGTATCGGCCCTTCTTTTTTTTTAGGGATTTCAAAAGAACACAACATCACAAAGTATTTCACAATTTGATAAATAAGCAGCAGACAAACCAGATTAACACAGAAGAGTTTTAAATTTAAATAGATGAGCTTTGAGATATGAAAACGTAATCTGCTTGCGACCTGTCAGATTCATCTCGTGACCTCTTTGTGGGTCTTGACCACATGTTGACACACACACACATTAAAACACAAACAAACAGAGAATGGCCTGTTCCTAATGAATTTAATAGTTGAGACAATAACATGACTTTCATCACTTTTCCTGCAAAAATCAGGATCTAACCTCAGTTCGTTTTACGAAGGAGGATTGAAGCTCTTCCTGACTTTTCTGTCTTTCTTCAACTTTAACTTTTTAAATCTATTTATTTATTTGAAATTCAAGCATCTGGGCTCTTGTTATTTTATTCAACTTTAACTTTGTTTTGAGACGGTTCATTTCTCTGGATTATCTGTCAGTTGGAAAATGTGTGAGAACCCTGATAAGAAAATCCCAGTCAAACATTTGTCTGCTGCATTGTATAAATACAATTGTGTGCTTTCCAGTAACCGATCATTGTGTGTGTGTGTGTGTGTCTGCGTGTGTGTGTGTGTTATTGTGCGTCAGTATTGTCCAGGTGAAGGAGACCCGGCTGACGTCCCTGGCTGCCAACATCTTCATCGGCGTGTCGGTGCTGCTGCTGCCCATCCCGCTGCAGTGGATCCCCAAACCCGTCCTGTACGGCCTCTTCCTGTACATCGCCCTCACCTCCATCGACGGGAACCAGATGTGTGACCGCATGGCGCTACTCCTCAAGGAGCAGGTGTGTGTGTGTGGTGTGTGTGTGTGTGTGTCTGTGTGTGTGTGTGTGTGTGAGACCATATGTCCATTGCTCTGCAGATCAAACAGTTTTACTGGATGCCGGGCGCTGAAGGACCAGACCCGAGTCAAATAATACTTGCAAATATAATTTCTGGTGTTTGTTTTAATCACCCGTGAGCCCCAGGTGGGTGGGGTTTGGCGAATTAAGGCAGCTCAGTTCGTTAATTAACATTTTGATTACAGTTTCTGACACTCGTCTTTTATTCATTATCTCCTGAACTCAACATTATCAAATTAGGATCAAATCAAATATTGGAAAAACTATTCGATTTTTAAAATTTCTCTCTGTTGCTCCACTCGTCCGATTTAACCTTCGTTCTGTCTCGGTAAAGCAACAGTGGCTTTTCCTCTGCCCTGTATTCTGTAACTTCACACACTAGCGCCTCCAAATGGCAGAGAGAGGTAACGACGTGAAGACGTCAGTCTCACTGTTCAACACAAACAATCTCTGCATCTCTGTCTGTGGCTGATTGAAGGTTAAATGAAACAGGAGAACATTTATAATATATCTGCTCCGACAAAAAGCTTTTTAATGTTGGATTTCCAGCCCTCAGCTGTGAACAGACACGTTTTAGTGAGTCTGGTTTTGGTATTTTCATGTTTCCAAAACCAGTTTCAGGTGTTTAACAGGATTGTGGAGCAGTTTTGTTGCAGAGGAAACCGAACGAGAAGCTGCTCATCAAGTTTCTGCTGCCGCCACATTCAGACTGGAAACATCCCTGAGTGCAGCTTTAAATCCTTGGGCTATAAAAGCACTTGTTGTTTTTACTTACTGTTCTTTTTATTAATGATCTAAATCTCAGCCTGCATTTTTAGACGCGTGTGTGTGTGCTGTGTGTGGGAGACGTCCTCTTCCCTTCATCAGTCCTCTAATGCTGCAGCAGACCTGAGGACAGCGAGGAGGAGATTGTATTTTAATCTGTCCTGATCCTCTCGCCTCCCGCAGACGTCTTACCCGCCCACCCACTACATCCGCAAAGTGCCCCAGAGGAAGATCCACTACTTCACCTTCCTGCAGATGATGCAGCTGCTGGTGCTGTGCACGTTTGGCATGTACCCGATACCGTACATGAAGATGATCTTCCCTCTGCTCATGATCCTGCTAATCCCAATCAGGTACCACCGGGCTCCGGTTTGTCCCAGTAAATGATTTCCTCGAGATGACTTTCAGTGTCCTGACCTGAATCTGCCTGTGGACGTTTCTATTGTTAACTACAAATCTCTCTGAAGCACCCTGTGAGTGTGAGAATTACATTTTTAGTTTCTGTGACTTCAAACATCTGGCAGTTGGGTGGAGATGCACGTGCTCGGTCTCGGCTCAGCGTGAGAACGGGGGCAGCAGATGTGCGTGGTGCATTATATATACGTGGTATTTGTAAATTCACCGAATAATTCACCACATTCTCCTCCACTTTCTTTTCGGGCATCAAACCGGTGGAATGTCTGAGATGAATAATGTAGGTTTCGCCTTTGAGAAGCGGATCAACTTTATTTATAACGCCGACTCGTCAAAGTTTAATCAGCAGGATTCTGCGAAGATTTGGTTTCAACTTTTTCTTCACCAAACATCGATCAGTGTTTTTAAAGTTAAGTTCTCAGAGCCTCATACCCACGTTCTCTGGTGCGGCTGTGTGTGACAACACAGAGTCAGGGGCTCGGGACATTTTCCAGAACTTTTGGAAAAGGTCAAATGTCAAAAACATGGGAGTATTCACGTCTGAGAACAGTTTTTACTTTACTTCTACTCTTCATGAAGATATGATTGACATCAGGGCTGTCAGACGTCTGTAGTGACATGCCCCCACTCAGTCTGGTACAAACCAGCACCGTTGATTTACTCTCTCGTTCTCTACTGAGAAGGACAGGACGAGTCTTGATGTGATGTTGTGATGTTTTTCAACTGACACGGATTCTCTCTGCTCTGTTTAGGAACAACGTGCTTCCTCGTATCATTGAGGCCAAGTACTTGGACATAATGGACGCCCAACACATGTAGCGACCGACGGGAACACGCTCCGACACCACAAGCTGACATCTGGAAAATTAAAGGAGAATAAAAAAAAATTTAAAAAACAGATTTAAAGGATTTAAAAAAAGAAAAAAGCATATTTTTCAATGCAAAACTGTACGGAAGCAAAAAGGAGAAAAAACCCCGACTGTTTTGATTTTTGTATCTGATAAGAACAGGTGAAGCACTGGAAACGTGGGAAGTCGTGTGAGGGAGAGAGAGAGAGAGAGAGAGAGAGAGAGAGAGAGAGAGAGAGAGAGAGAGAGAGAGAGACGAGAGCCGTGGGAAACGTTTTCCATGAACGTGGACAGACAGAGTCTCTCTGAGGGGACAAGGTCCTGCTGTTAGAACCAGGACTGTCCAGAATCCCCTGTTTCACCTGCGTTTGACCCTGTCAGACATACCTCCGTGTTCTCCTCCTCCTCCTCACACTCCTTTACTTTCCAACACTTTACATTCTCCTCACTGCAGTGTGTGTACCCGTGTTTGAACCTGTGGGTAAGTGCTTCAAGTACTTACTAATGCTGTGTAAGTTATCCAGCCTCTGCCGGTCGTGTAGGACGTAGAAATGTGTGACGGCACGATGTAAGAAGGAAGGATCTCTCCCTCACACTGTGGTTTTACAAACCTTTTACTTACTTACACTGTGTTGATAAGTATTTAAACACTTTTCCATGTGTGAAATAACTGGTAGGAACTCTGCGTTTAGGCCAATGTGAAGTAAATCTTTACCCTTTTTTTGTATTTCTGTCATTGTGCGACGTTCCAACCTTTGTTCGGTGTAGTTTTCCCATTTGTTCCGGACGTGTTTAGTTTTTAAGTCATTCCAACAAATGCCAGTGTTCATTAAGCAGAGGAGAAAGGTGTGTGTGTGTGTGTGTGTGTGTGTGTGTGTGTGTGTGTGTGTGTGTGTGTGTGTGTGTGTGTGTTGTGTGTGTGTGTTGTGTGTGTGTGTCATGGGCACCAATCCGTCTCTAACCTCGCTTCCTGCCAGCTCTTTAGAAAACCTAATTTTTAAGGTGGAATTTAAGTGCTCAGCTGACTAGAATATACATTCCACAGATATATATATATATAAAATAAAATATATATAATAAATGTAATTATATAGAACGACAGCACAAGCCAAAACATATAGTGAAATCTTTATCAAATTATTAAAGTATTAGAATATATTAAGGCAATATACAAAAAAAAGAAAAATATTTTAGGTTAAATTGAAATAGAATATTTATTTATCACAAAGACAGTTTTATCTTTTAAGTACAAAATGATAGTTTGTGTGCGTTGACCCTGAAGCGTGTTCGGTCATTCTGTGTTTCCTCCTTCACATTCCACACTTGACGTGTTTTATGTGTCATGTCTTTGCTGCAGTGTTTACATATCAAAGTCCAGCTCCAACCGTTCTGGTGCATTGCTCGTAAAGAGTCAGGTTAAAGGTTAAAAAAAAGAAAACTAAAATAAGCGTTTGCGGGCTTTGGATCCAACGAAATGCATCCCAGGGTTTTTTCTTTTTTCTTTTAGTGACGAGTTTTAGAATAATCCGGTCTTGTTTTCTGTTTAGATGTTATGATTAGATCAATGCTTGCGAAACATTGTCATGTAATAATCCAGACGTCTGGACCTTGTTATCTACAGAACAAAAATATAAATAAAAAAAAAAAAATTACCTTTTCTAAGCAGCGGTTTGCTTACAGCATGTCTTATCTGGGTTGTTTTGATACGATGTGATGCCAATGGACATGTAACCTACACAAGAAGAAGAAAAAAAAAGTCAAACCGTAACTTCTCAATAAACTGAATGCAACGCTCAATATTCAGCAATACTGTGTATAAAAACAGAGCTTCAGCGGGGAAGCAGCAACAGGCCGGCTGTGTTTTTACCACAGCAACTTTTCAGTCCATCCTCGCCAACTCTGTGCATCGGTCAATTACTGCACAGAGGAGCTAAAACAAAAGAAGAAAAAGTGTTTGCCTGTCGCATCCACGGATTTTCCTGCGGTTTCGTTGCTTTTCCCAATATCCAAATGGCAGCTCCCTCACGCAGCTCTGTTCAACTTTGTCTTACAGACGTGAGAAAGATGTCCGATTTAAGCAGATGTCTCGCGCCGAGATAGCGTGAAAGGGAAAGCTTCGGCGGGCATTTGCATAATCCGTGGCCTAAGCCTTAAGACAGCACTGGTGAGGGAAGAGAGAGAGAGAGAGAGAGACTGTGAGTTATGAAGTAATATGTACAGTTTGCAATGCAAAGTTTAGTTTTTATCAACTATCCATTATAATCCCAGGCAAAGTGTTGGTTTCCAGCTTCGGGCCGAGAGGTGAAACCATCCTTCGTTACGTGACAGTATTGATGTTGTTCCTTGATATCTTCTCTGTACTGATGAGTTTTGGAATAGCAGCACATTTCTCTCAGAGGTCCTAACGTTGGGTTCAGAGTGAACGCCTCTGTTCTCCTCCTCCTCCTCCTCCTCCTCCTCCTCCCGATTGGATCTGTTTAAAAATTGCGTAACGTGGTGTTTATTTTATTCTCTTTCTCCCTGATTTCATATAGCCTACTTTTTCTATTCATGAATGTAAGATGTGTGGATTTTTATATAGCATAACTAATTTAGGTGTCAAACAGAATCTGTAATTTTGTCAAAAAGATCAGCTATATTTGTAAGCTGTAATATGTAAAAAGGAGAAAAAAATGGTTATCAAACAAAATGTGTTGGTTTACTATAGTATATATATACTGTACACTGAAAAGAGAGACTATCTCAAGCTGTTTGCCAAATAAAAAAGTAGTAGTGATGTAAAGATCCTGGTCTGTTGTGTTTATTGTGGATCCATATGAACATAAACATGTTTATAAAAGATGGACGACATCACAGCTCCTTAAAGTGAGGCCAAAAGCAGCTTGATCGCCCCCTGGTGGCCGGCTGCTGTACAGGTCATTAACCCTGCCTCCTCCCATGTCATTGGATGGGACATGGATTAATAAATTATAATTAAGTACACGTTAAATTATTTGAATATTTGGTTTGGTTTGTTTCATTTTCTTACGTGTTGCTTTAATGTTTTATAGCAAATTTCTTGTGGAAATGGAAACAAATGATACACACACGGTGCATTAATTATACATACAAATGCAATAACTATACACACACGTGCAATAACTATACACACACGTGCAATAACTATACACACACACACTCCATACAGTTAAAGCCACACTGCACCTTTAAATGTGTAGTTTTACTTTTGTGGTTTATTTGACTTTTTTATATTAAGCTCTTTCTATCTTAGTTGTTTTCTAATTTAACTGTTTATTCTTCATCTTTGACAAATCAAACTAGAAACTTGAAATATGGACCAAAACAAACACAAACATGTGAGTGCAACTCCAAGTCTGTCCTCGCGGGGTCGCTGCTGTCGCGTGGCAGCAGATCCACAACAGCTGATCGTCGTGTTTCCTTCGGGATTCGAACCCACGGTTTAAACCCGCAGATCCAGATCAGCTGATCCTCGTCCCTGCAGCGGGACTCTGCTCCCCCGGTGTCCCGGTGCGTCTGAGTCTGTGGGCCGGGTCATGAGGCTCCGGGGCTGGGTCTCCTCCTCCTGTCACCTCGCTGCAGGTCTCCGCTCCGCCCGGAGGAAGCAGGCGGGGTCTCTGTTTTCCTTCAGCCAGAAACACGTGCGTCTCCTCGGTCACTCTGCTGCCGACACCACCGACAGCACCACCACCAACAGCACCACCACCGACAGCACCACCACCGACACTAACCACAACTTTACCCACAACTCTAACAGCAACATGGCCGAGGAGGCGAAGAAACTGGCCGCTAACGCCGCAGTAAACAACCACGTCCAGGTACAGTATGTAGCCACATGTGCTAACTGTATGTAGCATCATATGCTAACATGCTGCTAGCTTGTAGCCTTGTAGTTTTCACTTGTTTTAGACAGTTAGCTTCATGCTAGCAGAGTTAGCTCCAGTGCAAACCCTGTAGCGTTAGCCACAGTTAGCTCGTTAGCGATTACCGTTATCTCACCGGCACGGTTTGAATTAGCCCCGGGTCCTGAGCGTCTGACCCGGGTCAGTGACTCACTGTGGTCGGTGTTGTGTAAATATACATAATATACAATATCCAGCAGGTGTTAGCTTCTTTATTTAGCTTTAGCATGAGCTAACAGCAGACAGGAAACATCACACAACTTGTAAACTCTTCATATGTCTGATTTTTAATAAGATTTCTAGTTCATCTGTTCATTAGTTCAAGTGTTTTTATAAAACAATGATGCAATCGTACGTTTACAGAAGAACATGGATAATAATTCCAAAAATAAAATCCATAAATAAGTTTAATAAAGAGAGAAACTAGTTCAGTAAATGTCTTTTAGAAAGAAAACTTCAAACATCTACCTGCACCTCAGATCTCACACAGGAGCTGCTGGTTGTTTGAGTTCTTCTTCGTCTGTTGCAGAACAACCAGGTGGTCGGGGTGGGCAGCGGGTCGACCATCGTCTACGCTGTGGACAGACTGGGTGAGTACCACCACAGTGAAGGTGGAGTCAGGGCTCAAACGTGTACTTTGATTTGCTGGTAAATCGATCAGACTGAAGATGTGAAGGTTTAACAACTTCCTTCTTCCTTCTGTTGTGTGTTTGTGTTTGTTGCAGCGGAGCGAGTGCGTCAGGAGAAACTCAACATCGTGTGTGTGCCCACGTCCTTCCAGGTCAGTTTGAGGGCCGGAGACACTTCAGTCCAACTCATCGTCTGATATTATATGAATAGAAGAGAGAAGAGAATAAACAAAAATAAATTAAATAGAAGTAAAGAGAAAACTCTCCCCCCCACAGGCTCGTCAGCTGATCCTGAAGCACGGCCTCACGCTGTCGGACCTGGACAGACACCCAGAGGTATGATGATATACAGCTGTGGAAAAGAGGACGGGCCACAATATGCTCATGTTCGAACCCTGTCCTCTGGATGTGGAGTGAAAGTAGCTGTGGCGTAGCACATGTGAACGTGGACACTGGTTCTGTGTGTTTACAGTTGGACGTAGCGATCGACGGAGCAGATGAAGTGGACGCAGACCTGACGTTGATCAAAGGTGGAGGGTGAGTGCAGGACAAACAGCTTCTGTCTGTGTCTCACAGCTTCTGTCTCACAGCTTCTGTCTCACAGCTTCTGTCTCACAGCCTCTATCTCACAGCCTCTGTCTCACAGCCTTGTCTCACAGCTTCTGTCTCACAGCCTCTGTCTCACAGCCTCTGTCTCTGTCAGCTTCTGTCTCACAGCTTCTGTCTCTGTCTCACAGCTTCTGTCTCACAGCCTCTGTCTTCTGTCTCACAGCCTCTATCTCACAGCTTCTGTCTCTGTCTCACAGCTTCTGTCTCACACCCTCTGTCTCTGTCTCACAGCCTCTGTCTCTGACTCACAGCTTCTGTCTCACAGGTTCTGTCTCTGTCTCACAGCTTCTGTCTCACAGCTTCTGTCTCACAGCTTCTGTCTCACAGCCTCTGTCTCTGTCTCACAGCCTCTGTCTCTGTCTCACAGCCTCTGTCTCACAGCCTCTGTCTCTGTCTCACAGCGGCTGCCTGACTCAGGAGAAGATCATCGCCGGCTGTGCTAAACATTTCGTTGTAATCGCCGACTACAGGTTTGTATTTTCTCATTCAGCTGAAGACGTGTGTCCCTCTGAGTTTGAGCCTCTCACACTAGATTCCTTTAGACACCGCTGCTGGTGGAGAAGCAGATTTTGCTGATGTACACGAGGGTTGTAACTACATGTGTTGAGGTTCAGTTCTTGTCTTTCATCGTCTCTCCGCTCAGGAAAGACTCCGAGGCTTTGGGCCAACAGTGGAAGAAGGGGGTTCCTATTGAAGTGATCCCGATGGCGTACGTCCCCGTCTCCAGGACGATAGCCAGACGCTTCGGAGGGGAGGCCAACCTGCGGATGGCCGTCAGCAAAGCAGTAAGTGGACGATTGGCTCCGGTTGTGATGGCACCACTTCTCTTACTTTACCGTCTTCATGGCAGCTCTCTCTCTCTCTCTCTCTCTCTCTCTCTCTCTCTCTCTGTGTGTTAAATCTTTCCTCTGTATTTTTCAGATTTTTAGTTTTAGTCCTGGACTATATGTAAACAGTCTGTGTAACCCCAGTCTGTTGTCGTCAGTAGTGAAGCTACAAAGCTGCTTTTTTGTGACTGACTGTGACTTGTGTCTGTGACTCTCAGGGTCCTGTGGTCACCGACAACAGCAACTTCATCCTGGACTGGAAGTTTGAACGCGCTCAGAACTGGAAGGAGGTCAACGCTGCGATCAAGATGATTCCAGGTGAGAAGCTCCGGCTTCATAGAGTCGAGGTGATCATGCACTATGGGGTCCGGACTTCCTCCAGGACTTTGTCTTGCACATATGAAGAGTGTAGCAGGAGAATCATCTGGAGAATCTCCTGCTGTGTTCTCACATACAGCCCCTCCGGAGAACGTCAGGGGATTATCCAGAGTTCAGTTAATGTCTGAGAGCAGCTACATGTTATAAAATGTGTGCAGACCCAGCAACGTGTCTCTTGATGTGTCCTCAGGTGTGGTGGAGACGGGCCTCTTCGTGGGCATGGCTGAACGAGCCTACTTCGGGATGGAGGACGGAAGCGTGCAGGTTCGTGATCCTCCCGTCAACTGAGGAGTTTGGAGCCTCCCCCCCCCCCCCCCTCCCGACTGACCTCACTTCTCCCTCAAGTGCCGCGTGTGATTTGTTTTTTCGAGCTGCCTCCTTCAGAGGAACTGGACAGAACCAAAGCAGGGAAGTTTCCAATCATCTCATCTCACAACCGGACAAATTCACCATCACTTGGTTTCTCTCACCGGTTCTTTATCCGCTGGTGCTTCTGATTCTGTGAGTGTTAAAGTGCCTGATGTACGAATATACCAGATGTACTTAAAGTTTTTCTTTTTCCAGTCTTTGCTCAGCTCAGCCTCCTGGTTCCTGGCTCATCCTGTCATTAGCAGGTTAGACTGAGCGGCTGCAGTGCTGTGGTTCTCAGCCAGTGTGCTGAGTCACTGCTGCAGAGTAAAGTGTGCCTGGAGATTCTCAAAGAAATGACGCCATTCAAGTTTCATCTGAGCAGCTCATAGAAAACCTCCTTCATCAAATCACCAAGTTAAAGTTCAGCAGTCCAGTTACTTTATTCTGTTAAAAAGCTGATCTGCCCTGAAGTGGCTTTGTTCAATTAAAGTTCAATAATGTGAAGTGTACAACACAGACAAGTTATTATTTATCTAGAAACAGCAAGAGGCTCCAAAAATGAAAATTTTTCATCTCAATTCAAAAATGTAGGCTACAACAACACTACGATGTTTTAGTTTTAAAGCGCATCACTGTTGCTACGGTTACGCCTCTCGTCCAGACTACTGCGGCGGTTTCGAACCCCTAAAAGGAGAAGTTTATAAAAGCTGCTGATCTCGTTTGACTTTGAAAACTCCGGAGTTAAACTAAACGATTTCTTGACTTCTTCCTGTCACACCAGCTTCCTTCACCAGCTCAGTGTCTAGTCGTCATGTGACAGTTCACATGTTTTCTCCTTCTCTGCTGAGCGTTGGTGAATAATCGCCTCAGCTGCTATGGACCAATGATTCGGTTTCCTGCTCTGAGCAAAGACAGAGTTTGAGAAATCGGTGGTTTCCTCTGGGTTTCAACACTAGTGGAGTGATGAGGAGTAAAGTCCACAGTGTGTGAATGTGTTTCTGTTGACGCATGTACGTCCACTGTGTCTCTTCTTCTGTGCCTGTGATCCACGTGCATGACTCCTCTCCTATTCCTCACACAGGCTGTAGTGATGATCTGCAGTTGTGCTGTAAATGTTTCATGTTTAATAATGAGCCGTGTAGATGAGATATGAACCAACACCTGTTATGTGCCTTGTCAAACAATAGATTCCTCTTTGTGTCGTAGTCAAAAACCAAAAACCTCAAACCTCCCTGAGAGCTGCACTGTTCAGTTTTATAAAAGATGATTCAATATGTGAATGATTCATAAAAACACAGAAGTTAATATGAATCTCTGAAGCTTTCATTTGTGTTCAGCTCCACAAAGAAGCATCTTAGATCTTAAAAGTGAATAGTGCTGTTTGCAGAGGGAGCTGAACTCACTGTGCAGCCAGTTCACCTGCTGAACCTTCACTGTCCACACTCACCACACGATCAGTGACCGTTTGTCCTCTTGGGGATTTGACCTCTTCACTTTGCTCCCGGCTCACGATGCCTTTCTCTGGTTTTATTTTCTTATGTTTCTGTGTTTGTGTATGAGCAGCTATGAGAAGTCTGCAGAACGTTTCTGTCACATTAGGTCAGAGTTATCAGGTACGATGCATCGGATTCTGTTCTATTATGGGATGTTACAGCAGTGTGGTTGAATTCAGAGTGAGCACCATGATGGATATTTTTGCACCAGCATTTCTTTTCTTCTTTTCTTTACCAACTCACTGTGATAATGATTTCTGCTGTGAAGGTACAGTTTCCTTTTGCCAAACAATAAAGACCCAAACTCTAATGACTCCATGTTTTATTTCTGATGATTCCTTCTCTTCACTTGTTCATAACATGATGGAGCTGAAGTTATAATAAACTGAACACCCTCAGTAACAGAGTTAACCAGCACTTCTATATAAGAACAAAAATAAAACTTTGTATTTCCCTACTTAACTATTATTTATAGACATTGTGTAATTCTCCTTTATGGCCGCCTGGGGGCGCTAGAAATGCAATCAGCTCAGGTCATGCCAACACGTCAATGTTTCTCAATGACGTCATGTTACATATCTGTAACGATGCAAGTTCTTTATGTTTAAAGTGAGATTTAAACTGTATTTATAAAAACATTACTAATTAACATAAAAGTCTCAAGGCTGTGATGCAGCTTTTTTACATATAAACTTATAAATTAAAATCATGTTTATATTGCAGCTCACTGACATGTCATTTTACTTGCTGACTGTTTATCTTTAAGTTCTTTCTCCACATGTTTATGCTGCTTGAAAAAGATCCTGTTTGTTATTATTACTAAATCTTCTTCTTCTGAGGAAATCCACCTCCCCGTGCATGAGCATAAACCAAACTCAGCACACAGGAGCCAGTCATCCTGATGGTGGCGCTACAACAACCGTCTAGAGTTTAAAACTTTGAAAATTCATAGCAAATCAAGTGAGCAGGTGCTCGAACTTTGCAAATTTCCCCTGAATTCTAGGACCAATTGAGCAGAAACGTTTATTCACTCTGAGTTGGCAGCAATTCTTAATTCCAATACTATCCTAATTAAACCCAGCCCCTCCCACAAGCTGAGACCCACTGACTTTGGGACAGAGCCTCCTCACACTGTTCTGCACAAAGGATCCAGACACAGTCCTCAAAATGGTTTTTACTGTAAACAGATCAATTCTCTCTAAAGAAACAGTGTCGAGCAAACACAAACTTCTGATGTCTTTGTAGATGCAATGTGACAGATGTCAGAGTTTCCTCTTGACAACAGACCTTTTGGAAAATGTTTTGAAATGTTTCATCATGTCACGAATCTCAGTCGGTGGAAAAACCTCCTGTGAGAACATTCACTCATGGAGGAATCAAACTTTCAAATTAAATCACAGGCTTCTCTTCACTAGATAAACAACAGAAAGGATTTTATCTAGAAAACCGAATCTTGGACAGAAGTCAAGTCAGCAGCTCTGCAGCCACAGAGTGACGTTACATCATCAGTGAGGTGATGTCACCTGACAGGAAGCTCCTTAACATGACTCTTTCCTTCAGAGTCTGAGGTTGTGAGTTCAAACTCCGGTTGAAAGTCAATAACTCTGTTCGAGTCTATTCTAGAAAAATCCATCTTGAAAAGCTCGTTCTCCTCTTCCTCCTCTTTTCTTTCCTTTTCCTCCCACACTTCTCCAAATTGACCCTTGACCCTATGATTTAGTTTTTATTTTACAGTTGTTGTTCTTCAGTCCTTCACACTGTAAAATAAATATTATACCATATAAATATTATAGAATATTTACATTTGATTAAATCATTTTAATCATTGTTTACATGAAAGTAAAACCATTAGCAGTGAAACGTCTCGTGACCAGAAGCAGGAAGTTTCTCTTCAGCCACGTTGGTCTTTTCATGTCGGCTGTCTTGACAACTACTTGTGATTGACAGCTCGACTATCCAATCCCGTGCTTACGAGTGGTCCGCGGGAGCTAACCACTTGACCAATCCAGTGACATCGCCTCTCCCATTGGACGGAGGACGACATCCCCTCCACCAATCACACGTCCTCCTCCTCGGGAGGCGGGGCTGTTTTGCGTCACCGCTCAGCTCATGCTGTGTGGCACTCTCCAGTGCGCATGCGTCACTTTGACAGTCCGCTGACCGACCAATGGCGCGTGGCGTTCGAGTGGGCGGGCCCCGCCGCGATCCCGCCCCCCTGAGTGACAGCGCTCTGGTGCAATCGTCTTCTGCTTAGTGTGCGAGCGCGCGCGAGTGACGGGGCGAGCGAGCCAATGGGAGGCGCGTGGCGGGAGTTCGCCGACCAATCCGCGGTGTAGCAACAAGGCGGGGCGTCGCGTTACCAAGGCAGGTGGCGTGAGGTATAAAGGGGCAACATGGAGTCCCAGCGGCTGTTTACGTTTACTGACATGTTTCCTTCCACGGCCGCGGCGCGTTAACTTCCTCCTCCTCCTCCTCCGACTCCTTCTGGAAGTTTGAACACGTCTCTTCCGCGGGGCCCCTGGCATGTGACACCCCCCCCCCCCACTTCACTGATGTGCCAGGCTCCTCACAAATGGAAAGGGGGCTTCTCTCTGGAACCGTGAGCATCCTCTCCCCGCCGCTGCCGCTGCTCCTGCTGCTGCTGCTGCTGCTCCGACCGCTGCTCCCGCTCGGCAGCTCCCCCGCCGCCGCCGCCGCCGCCGGCCCGGGCTCCGCCGTCCACTGGGCCGCCGCCGCCGCAGTCCTCGACCCCGGCGGACGATGGTGGCATGGAGCGCGGCTTGGCGAGCGTAGGCGGCCCCGGCACTGGCACCGCGGCGGACGTTGTCGTGGAGGACGAGGACACCGGGACCACCGGGGAGGCGGAGGACAGCTACGGGGAAAGTAACGGAAACATCCCGCCCACAAGGTAACTGGGTTTGTTTGAGAGAAGCGCAGCGTGTGAGGTGTGATAGAAGCTAGCAGGTAGGCACCCCCACGTCCCTCCTCACAGTCTTTGACTTTGATCTAAAAGCTTTAAAAACTTTTCTCAGATCAAAGCAACGAGCTGTTCTCTATGTCAGAAGCTCGGACTCGAACCCTCCTGCACTTTCAACTTGTTGTGGATGCGGTCACTTGACTCAAACACCCCCTTCCTCCCGCAAAACCCCCGCATAAGCCCCGCATTTAAACGCATATTTCCTGAGGTCACCTGCTGCTGTTGCGGGACACGTGAGAAACTGACCGAGAGCCAAACATGCGTGTCCGATAATGGACGCAGTTGTGATATCAAAGTTTGGCTGTGCTGAGACGTGGAAGAGCAAGAAGCATGTGGTGGATTTAGAGCTGGAGCGTTTTGAGTTGTCAGCTCTGGTTATTCAAAGTTTTAGTGTTTCATATTCATTTAAATTAATTTGACCTTATTTCCAGGTAGTTTTGTGATATTAAGTTTTCTATTTTGATCATATATGCATCTGTAACACATGGGAATAACAGTGAGAAATATCAAAGATGTAAAGGACAAGATTTGAATGATTCTCAATAAATCATATATTGAAATAATAAAATAATCAAAGTCTGGAAGCCATGGTACTTTCATGAAGGTGATTTTTATTTGTATTATCGTCTCTGTTTGACATGTCAGGGCAGAACAGAAAGTTTCAGAGTCAAAGTTTCCACATCGAAACAGACGTGACGTGAGATGAACCGTGTTGTTGGTGAAAGTGATGTTAACACCGTTTGTGCGTCTTGTCACTCGGGGGTGACGTTAAAAATCCTGTTCTGTCAGCGTTCAGTCCACTGATCCGAGAGCAGCTGTTGGTTCACTTAATGTGGCAAACAAACCAGTTTCAGTTGAGACTCACATGTGACAGCTTTCTTTCCACCGCCATAAAAAATCACTGCATGAATGGAGCATTCCTCATCACTTGACAACACACACATGCTGTCGTCCCCTTGACTTGGAGACAAGTCAAGTTTACATATAGTCTGTTAACGTGTCGGGGGTTTGAAGTGGTCATTTAAAGTTGTGACCGTGCGTTTGGCTCCACATGTTGTGATGCTGCCTCCGTGCTGGTTTCTGTTGAGTGTCATTGTTCTGCCAATCAGGGGGAATCATCTTTTACTCTTGTTGTAGATTCAAATCAAACCTGAGCTCTGTTTACAAACCTGGAGAACAACTGAAACATGGCGGTGTCATTCTGCTGGGGACATCTCCAGGATGCTGCTCATCAAAAGTTTTACTGAGCTTGACTCGCTGCTGCTGATGATGATGATGCTGCTGCTGATGCTTCTGCCCAAAGTGAGGAGCAGGTCTTGGCGCAGTGGGTAGAGCATTGATTTTGTCTTCCTTGGTAAACAGGTTTGACGCCCACCTCAGATGTTTGGCGCAGTGGGTTCCTCAGGATGCTCTTTCTCTCGGCCGTGTTATTCTCTTTTACTACACTACACGTGTGCATCAACTCCGATACAGCGTCTTGGATCATTGTTATTTCAGTGCCTTTCCTTGTCGAAGCACGTCAGACCCCCTCGCTAAATTATTCTCTGTGTAGTCTTATAAACGAGCCGTCTGCTCCGCGAGAGGGAGCTGGATCAAAGTACATCATGGAATTGAAAACATTGTTAGACTTGATCCTTTTTGAAGGTTTTTGGGGCCGTTTCTTATCATAATACTTGAAACTTGCTGATTCTGGAGCTACTTGGTGGGAACAATGCGACAGGCTCCATTTAAAGCTTCCCGACGACCCCTTAAACATCAGGTTGGCTCTTATTTGGGATGCCATCAAGTTACAGCTTTGTCGCTGCAGGACTGAGTTGAGAGGACTAGTTGTTGTATATGTTGTCATTTCACCACCAAGGTCACAAACTTGAATGAAGATAAGGCTCCTACCTGTCATCTGCAGCACAGTATCAACAAGAAATCAAAAGTAATTAGCGGAGCGGTTACAGCTCCGAGAGAAGCGGAGAATTCCCCTGCCAGGCGCCTCATCTGCAGCAGGAGAACTCGGGAGCAGTCGTCCTGCTGCTGGTCACACCCTGCCACCGCTCGCCTTCTGCGACTGCGTCTATTCCTGTGCTGTATATATATCTACACGTGTCTGTCACTCTCTGCTGCGTCTCTCCGCTTGCATCTCTCACTTTCTCTTGTCTTTCTGTCCTCGTCTTTCTTCCATCTTCACAGTCTGTTTATTGGCTTTAATTCATCTTATTTCAATCACTTTTGGGGGTTAATTAATCAATTATAAATAATTAAAAGTTTAAATGATTCCCCTTGTTTTTGTTTTTTGGTTTAAAACAGGAGAAATATCGAGCTCACATAAGGTCACGTTTGTCTTGATATTCTTTACTCGGTCTTACTTCTCACGAGCTGCCACACAGAGCGGAGCGGGAACTTGCACAATAACAAACAGTTGCTCTGATATGTAGAAGTCATTGAGATAAAGAATTAACAAGTAGCTCGTGAGGCAGATGAATTATTCATTTAAAAAGCCTGCGTGTAAAACAACAACAAAGATTTGTCGCTGAAATGAGAAAATGATGAACTCGAGGAGGGTTTTCTGTTTTTCTCACAGATTTAAAATCACACCTTGTCCGTCTCTGTCTGTGTTTTAATTGTCTCTTTGTTGGATTTTGTCTCTCGCTCTCGTATCTTGTTCTTTCTTTACCGTCCCCGATGCTCTCTCTTCCTTTACCTTCACACGTACACATTAGCGTCGGCCCCCCTGAGTACACACTCCTCTCCACGCTCTGTTTCCATCCATCTGTCAGGAGGATTGTTGTTGAACTTTAGAAATCTCACAAGCAATGAGACTTGATTTAGGAGCATTTCCCTTTTCAAATTGGACCAATTTAAATATACAAAAATACTTTCTGAATGTCAGAAAGCACATTTACAACAGGAGGAACAAACAAGTCTGGTGAGAATCACTTCAGTTTTTCTTCCTCAGCAGCGCGACCTGCGTAAAGCAAACAAATGGAGATATGTGATACAACTCAACGAAACTCAGCTTTCACTTCGTCACTTCTTCCAGATTAAGGAGTTCAGCCTTTTTTTTCAAAAACATATCCCCAGTTCCTTTTGTGACCTTACAATGCTGCTGTTTACCAAGTTCACCGCAGCAGCTCCTGTGATAAGTGCCACCCAGTGACCGTAATGAGGTTAACACACCCACAGACTACATGTGTGTGAGATTCATTTCAAAGTGAAGCGACGGCCCTTTTTCTTATTTTCTTCCAAATTAGATTTTGTGGAGCAAACGCAGATTCTTGAAAACACTTCCTGCGGACAGCTTGAAAACCAGTCTCCTCTCAGATGTCAACATTTTTTGGGTTTCTGTCAGTTGCAGCTGTTTTCTTTCTTTCTTTCTTTTTTTAATATTCCTGTTCCCTCCTCCGCCCCTGTATCCTGTCATCTATAAATATTCTAGATGTTAGCTTTGATCCGTCCTTGGGTTTCTGACGCGAGCTGCTGTTATGTCGGCTGATGGCTGTCACCTCACTTTTAACTCTGCCGTCTATACGTTGCAAACGGCGCTCCTGAGGATTGGTGTTTACATCTGTCTGTGAGTGTGTGAGTGTGGGAATCATATGTGACGGCGCTGCCGGGTTTGATGCCTCCACCAGCTCGCGCTCCATCGGGGCCTCCGTCACCTCAGGGATCACTTGGAGGTGAGAGGAGAGAGGACAGCATCTTTGTTTGAACTTGCAACCCCCCACCACCACCACCAACCACCCCCTGCCCTTTGTACCCCCCCGGCCCTGCAGGGGCAACAGCTCTTCTGGGCCGCCGCGCTCGCCGGCTGGCTCCCACCAGCCTACTGCTTAGCAACAGCCAATCGGCCGAGCCGGGCAACTTGTTGGCCAATTGCGTCGGAGAGATGGGCTAGTGCTCAGAATTTGAGTTGGTGGCCGCATGGGTCTGGCTATAGTTGGGTGAAGAGGGGGGAGGAGTTAGTCTTTTTTTTGGGAGGGGAGAGATCGTTTCCTTGTTTTTCTCTTTTTTATTTTTCCCACCCTCCTCACTTTGTTTCAGGCGTCTGCTCCCTGTAACCAGGCAGGGAGATGTTGTGGGTTTTATTAATAGAAACTGTCCCCAAAATAACAGGTCAAGATGAAGTTGATTGAACTCCCTCTGGGACGTTCTAATTGAGCACTTCAAACCTAGTTCTCTAATCTCAGACCTTGTGCAGGGAAATGTTTAGTCTGAGTGTAAAACTAAAGCGTCACTTTGAATAAGCTCATTTAATCTCATTTAACATATTTTGTCCTCTTTGTATTTTACCTTTTTACGTAACCAATGTTTTTATCTGGCTTTTTTTTATTTTTTTTTAATGGTCTTACTCAATATCTTCTCATGTTGTTGTTGTTAGAAAATATATATGTGTTATTGTGCAGTGTAAAGAAGTTTGGATGTGATGACCTTTAGTGACTTTCTGTGCACTTCTGGGTTACAGACGAGGTTAAGACGTATTTGACAGGTTGTTTCATAACCTGCTGATCATAAATGTGGCTGGATTTGAGCATAATTATCAGTAGTTGTGAATTTATTAGGTCGCTGGTTATTTTGGTAAGTCGGCAGGACACATCCTGCAGCACTGCAGTATGGGTGGGGCAGAAGCAGAAAGGTGGGCTACTCGGGGAGAGGGAGAGAGAGAGAAAGAGGGAGGGGAGGTTGAAAACGAGGAGTTAGCTGCTAGTTTGTAGGACCACGCTGTCTTGTTTTCACTCCGGATGGCTCCTCACTGCTTAGCAACAACGAATGAGATCCTCGGATCAGAGCTGCAGTCTGGCCAATCGCTGCCTGTCAGGGATGTGGCGCCATAGAGTTTGGATTTTACCACATGTGAGTTGGAGGGAGGGAGGGAGAGAGAGAGAGAGGGAGAGATGGCAATGCCTTTAAATGAAGTGTGTTGTTTTTTTCTCCTTTAACCACACCTTGTGCTCTCTGCTGCAGCGACCCTGACGCATGTGAGGTCGATGTGGGAGCAGACGTCCTCATCGTTCAGCCGTTAATCGTCGTCGCTAAGACGTAATAAAAATATCACTTGTTAATTCAACAGGTTCAGAGGACAGTTGCATAAACCTTCAAGTGACATTAATCTGTGTTTGAGGGCTGGAGTTATGTCATCTGTGACTATTACTGTCTCTTTAGGCTTTAATGGCTTTTACTGACTCACTGCCACCTTGTCAGTCACCACTGTAAAATCCTTTAGGTCTGTTTAATCTGGTTGCATTGTAAGTGTTTATCTAAAGTAAGCACACAGGAGCAGACTCATGTTTGCCAAAGAAAAGGAGTTCAGCCCTCGTTGTTTTCTGTGTTGTGTTAACCGCCTGCAACTCTTAATCCTGCAAATGGGATTATCACAACTGAAAGGTTAAATGTGGAAGTTTAGTTTAGTGTGTGTTTATTTCATTGTCACTTTGACCAGGTTGCAATAACTGAATTCCGACTGAATAATAATATTACATTTAATATTTAAAACCTCCACTTTGTGTCACGTGCACAGTTTAAAGGAATGCACTTGACTTGTTTCCCCCTCCTCCTGCTGGTGCAGCTGGTTCAGCTGGTGGTGCTGGGTGCGGCCGGCTCAGAGCTGCATCCATAACTTTCACACCACGTGCTCCCCATGCTCTCATATTTTTGTTCTGCCTCTCCATGGCTGCACGGGAAGCTGAGTGGCAGCTGCGCGGCAGCAGAACTCCACACTCCAGCGTGCATTCAGGCTGCTCGCTGTTGCATGGTTACAGGCAGTTCTGCCCTACCGTTGGCTCATCGTCTGCAGAGCCACCCGCCCATTGGCCAAGTGAGGAGAAAAACAGCGCTCTCATTGGCTGCCGGGACGTTGCAGCCCATTGCGATTGGTCCAGCTCGGCGGCTCCCGCTCCTTGGAGACTCGGCCTGTGTAAACATCCTGGTTGTTTCTTTCAATGGAGTGTGTTTACCAGCAGCTCGGTTTTGCCGGTGTGTGCAGACTGAGGCGGAGGGTCTCGGAGGAGCAGAGAGTCTGGTGAGAGCAGAGCTAATTGGCTCCCTGCTCCGCCATATACTTAGTGATTGAAGAAACACTCGCCACTGTTATGACACTTTTGACAGAATAACAGGCGAGGACACTAACAACCCTCAGTCTGTCGGCAGCCTCTCTGCTCTCACTCTTTCTTCCTCTCCTCCGACGTCTCTTTCAGCGTCTCTCCGCCGCCCGACACGTCGCAGTCGGCGGCAGCAGCCCCATAGGCTGCATGTTCTCCCTTTGGTGATGAGCCGGTGTCTCGGGGCTCAGCCATGGAAAAAAATAAATGGCCTCCATTTCTAAATGATACAGTGGGGCTGTTTGTTTTGTTTGGGTTGTGTTTATTGATGGGATCAGTAGTATTTTATTTGTTTCTACTCCCCCATCCTCTCCTCCGCTGCTCTTTTCCCCCATTATCATTATAGTGCCTAAGTTTTACAGCCAAGTGTGGACCCCCACCCCTCGCTCTACTCCTCCTGATCCTTTATCTGGAGAACAAAGAGTCCACGGAAAGCTTTGATCACTCGTTTCAGAATGAAATTCCACTATCTCTCGCTCTCCTCCTTCTCCGTCTCTGAAGTTGAACTCGATGCTCTCAGCGACTTCTTCTTCTTCCTCTCTTCTACATTCGCAGCGTGACTCGGAGGGGGCAGGGCCGGTCCTGGAGAAGTCCGCCAAAGCTCCCACCCTCTCACAGAGCCGCCTGCTTAGCAACAACCAATCAGCCTAATATTTTTGGCAGGGTCTCGCAGCCAATCGAGTGGGTGAGAGCGGGCTTTAGCGCTGTGTTTTTACTGGTTGCCGAGAGGAACAACAATGTTTTTCTTTTAGCGCTCTATACTTCAGTGCTAGTGGCGAGGCTGATAACGCTTAGAGCAGATTTGGGGAGATAATCTTGGCTTTGATGAGGCTGAAAGACACATGGCTCATTACTCTTAAGTGATCCTATTTGCATTTTTATTCAAACTTACAGCGCCAGTTGAGATGAAACAGCGAGCTGGTCCAGAGCATGCAAGTGAATGTGTCTGTGTCTGAAGTGAAACATAAGAGGAAACCTTCCTAAAATTGATTTTGCCCCCTCTGAAACAATCCATTTCTTAGTTGTCCTAAGGCTTAAACATCCTTGAACATGCTCCTTCTCCTCCGTGACTGAGGAATGCTCGATAGGTGGAATCAATAGGGATTACAGCTTGTCGATAGCAATTCACCTGCTCCGTCTGAATGATGGATGGTGCTGTTGACGCTTATATTAAATACACAACAATAACAGGATGCTGTTGAGAGGCGTCATTTTCCTGAATTGCCCCATTTTTCTTTTTCGGTCCGAGCTGGGAAACAAACAAGTTAAACATTTCTTCTTGCCTCCGCCGCTGCTGCCTTGTTGCCCTCGAGGGAGGCAGTTAAACCCCATATGCCCCAGTGGCCAACAGAGGGAAACTTGGGTCCCAGCTGTGTGGATGTGAGGCAGGATGTGCCCAGCGGCAGCGTGTGTGCTCAGCAGACCCTCGCTGGTTAAATAAAGCTAAAAGCCCAGTTGACAGCATCTTCTCTAGACAGATACAAATCAATAGTCAGGAGGTGGCCCCTGCCAGCGCTCAGTCAGGGCATGACTGACAGGCAATGCGGCAGAAGCCCTCGGAGTAACTTAGTCTTGATTCATTCAGTTGGGCTGTTGTTTAGCCTGGAGTTACTCCGTGTAAGAGGAGAAATGTTTACAAAACCTGCTGTGTGGGCACATAAAACAGGAATAAATTATTCTTGGGGAAAACCCTCGAAACAGGAGGAGAAATACACGAAAAGCTGATATTTAAAAAAAGCCACCTCTACAATAGTTTTTAATTCTCTCCTTCGAGGTTAAGAGTTGTGGTGCTGTGAGAAGCGAGCAGCTCGTAGATCATCTCGGGGAAAACACTGTCACCCCCTGCATGTTTTCCCCTCCTCGTATTTTTAGCTGCTCATTCTTTCTTGGTCATTAATGCCTCTGAATGAAATATGTGGAATACTATTCCCTTTATTTTGCTGTAACAGCTTGTAGTATTCAAATATGTTCATTACATTATTATAATGCTGAATTATAGATCATTTATTTCACTATATCCTCGAGGCCTGTGTTTTAAAACTTTATTAAACTGAAGAAGATCTCTGAAGGGTTTTTGTTTTCTTATTTATTTCTGAGATGGTATTTTTATGAGCTGTCATCTCGGGCTGTCAGGCCAATGTTTCAGTTCAATTAAAATTTCATTCACATTGAGCCAAATTCACAACACGCTTGTCATGTTGGTGAACACAGATTTTCTGCCAATGTTGGCGAGTCCGGGACGAAAAAAAAGCCAGGACGAATCAGAACATGTCACTCTCCGAATCCATGGAATAAAAGACATATCTATTTAAGGTTTTACATATAATTTAGTGTAATGTTGTGGCAGTAATAACAGATTCAAGCCTGAGAAAAGTAACCATGGCAAATCCCCCTGTGTGCTCCTCACAGTCCCTCTTACCATCTGCCTCAGAAGAGTCAGTGTGCTCCTTCCAGACCTGAGGCGCAGCAGACTCCCGTGTCTCTGCTGGAGAGGGTGGATGGCCATTAAGTTCACATTTATAAATCAGGAGTGACACTGTGTAGGGCCAACAGTCCCCTGAACGTAGGCTGCAGCAAACTGCACACACTCATAGATACAGTCCTCTATATGTGCCTGTGTGTTTTTATCATCAAGAACCATGAATAATTCTTTGAGAAATCAAATCGTCCTATTTGAAACAAATCCTATCCACAGATCCACACCAAAGTTTACTGGCTTCTCTCTTGGTCCATCTCGCGTCCTTCCGCCAAGTTTTGTGGAAATCCGTTGTTTTTTTTGTTTTATCAACAAGCAGAAAACAGACAGAGGTAAAAACATAACCTTTCTGGCTGAGTTAAAGACATAAGATATCAGTTTAAAGATCATTTCAACCTTGCACGTATCACAGCTTTGTTTGTTGATCTTAGTTTAAATCTTAAATTTAGTCCCAGATGGTTTGAAGTTTATTTATTCTAGATTCCATCAGCTCCATCAGATCTATATCAGTCTCTTTATTCAGCCTCTCAGCCATTGTTTGTCTTCTCCGTGCAAATCGCAGCTTGAATGAACCTGGTGCAGTTTGGTGGATTCCTGTTTGTTTCACTACCAACTCAAAATATATGGTCTCACATGTCCCTGCTGTATTTTCTATGTAAATACGTGTGTGTGTGTGTGGGGGACGTCTGGTCAGGTTTTAACAACCCTCCGATGTGATCTCAGCTTTAAGGATGAGGTCTGTCATGGCACAGGTGCGCCGTCGGCTGCAGTTGAAGGTCACCCTGCTCGCTAATCAAGGGTAGACTAGAGAGGGAAAGACGACATCTGCACCACCGCACGTCTCTGCCCTTTACTGTCTTATCTGTGATGGCATTAGACTCAAGCCCCCACTGGGAGAATGGCGTTAAAGGATAACACGGGCGCACATTTGCAAAGTAAAAAGACAGCCTGCTGATACACGTCGCTGCTTTTACAAACCCTCCAGATGAGTGTGTTGAACTCTTTCTGTTCTGCCCTTAGGTCTCTTGTGATCATCAGCACGCTGGATGGACGGATCTCTGCTCTGGACCCTCACAACCAGGGCAGGAAGCAGTGGGATCTCGATGCCAGGTCCGGGTGCCTGGTGTCCTCCAGCCTCAGCAAACCTGAGGTAGAACCAACGTCAAAGTTTCTGCTGTGTTTTTTTTAATTCATCTGAAATGTACATAATAAACAAAACACATCATGTTGAGCAAGCGCTCATCTGGAAGAATTTAGATTTAATGCCCTCTCTGTTCATCCAATATCACAATGAAAGACATGACAGCTACCTTAAAGTGAAGCCAAAGTGTCTTCATCGCCCCCTGGTGGCTGGCTGCAGTATGTTATAGTTCAAACCCTGCCTCCTCCATGTTAATAGTGTTATGCAGTAAAATACAACGTTCAAAACAATAAAACATTCGGTTTTATGAAGCCTAACAACATCAGCCTCATCTGATAAACACCAGAGTCGACCACAGGCACTTAAATAAGTCAAACAGACATTGTTCAGCAGATTAACATCTACCAGTGGATGAAAAAAGTCAATTTCCACAGTCTTGACGTGTCGGTGGGAAGTTAAAGACGCGGTCTCATCTCAAAACAAACACTGTCCCTGCAGGCTCGCTCTCCGTCGACCAGCAATTGAACTCTGTGCACTTTGAACAGCCGACCAAGGGTTGCTGTTGCTTACATTCATGGCATGTGCACACACACATATACATAATACATACCAGACATGGTGTACACCCCCACACAAATCTGAGAGTAGCTGTTTCGCCTGGAGGATTAGCCTCTTTGTTGAAGGTGCTGGTTTACACATACAAGCGCAGCAAGACCCTCGCCTGTGCATGTACACAGAGGCTTAAACCGCCCACACCGACATGCTGAAAGTGAAGTGTAGCCCAGAGCGAGACCAGAGCGCCGCTCGCCCAAATAAATACTCGAGATGTGCTCATGGTTTACTTTGATGTGGACTCACTCCACTTGAAAGTTTTGCCTCGGGGGGGCAAAGAAGCCTCTGATACTAACGAGAGTCTGGGTGGCTGCTGATATCAGTTTAATTTTAGTTTGCTCGTGCTGGTTTGAGAGTGAACAAGTGTAATGAACTCGGCGCTTCTGTTATATAAGGACATCTCTGCTTTATGCGTGTGGTGTAACGATTTCTGTTTAAGTTTAATATCTTCTGACAGGTTGTTTTCTTTTCCCCAGACAAATAATCCAGGCTCATGGTTGGGATATTTTTTTATTTTGTTTGTTTCCTACAGAAGTGGATTGATTGATTTTGGAATCAGTTGTTGGTTGTTGGCAGCACAGACAAAGAGCCAACTCTGTTTTAATGACAGTTTAAAAGCTTTGCTCAACAAGAGTGTGAAGTATGTTTATGAAATTAAAGCAGTGTTTAAGTATTGAGTGTTTTTTGATTTGTTTACTCACTACGGAAGTATTTCATTGAAGTATTTAAAACCTCTCGTATTAGTGGGTGAAGTGGTTCTCAAGTATCTGTCGTTCAGTCTGAAAAGTCTTGTTTTCATTTCCGCTCAGCTCCACAGCAGCTGATCAGCAAACCTGCAATTAGAAGGAGGGATTTAATCACTGAGATATCAGCTGCTGTGTGTGTGTGTCTCTGTGTGTGTGTTTGTGTGTTTGGCTTTTTAAAAACCCGTCTGACTTGTTCTGCTCTGTGCCACGAGGTCGGGACGCAGAAAAAAAAAATCCGAATTCATGAGCCTTTTGTTTCCAGGGTCCTCTGAGGTTCTAATGTGGAGAACCCCTAAAGGTTCCTCCAAGCTCTTATAGTTTATACAGCAGAGATCGTGTCAGAATCTACATTTGACCTTGAATATAAAGTCGCCCCAAATTGCTGAAATGCAAGATATCACACTTGATATGTGGGACCTGGAGATATGGTGAGATTGTTTGTTTTTTACGTTGTGTTCAATCTGTTATTCTCTTTAGGAAATTCGATCAAAACCAGACAAAAATAGCACATATGCCATAAATTTCAAGTTATTAAATTTCCCTCTTCAGTAAAAAATAATCTCTCTATTAGGGCAAAAGCCACTGATTTTAAAATCAGTTAAAAATCCATTTAAATCTTCCCTCTTTAGTTTATTTTGTTTAGGTTTTCTTAGATAATGAAAGTGAAAGTAAAATATCAAACATATAAAAAATACCTCAGTACTCGATTACTCGTTTCAAAATTGTTCTATTTTAGTAACTTTTACTTTTAATGTCTCTGACGCTTTCCCTGATCTTTACATCCAATGTTGATACAAACACACACAAACACACACACACACACACACACGTGTAACATCCTCCTGTCAACCTCTAGTGTTGTGACAGAGGATGCTGACTGACTGTGTGTGTGTGTGTGTGTGTGTGTGTGACAGACAAGGTGGAACATGGAGGGATGCCTGTCAGCTCTGAACCCAGTGACTTGCTGTGACGTCATTTGTTATGATCCCTTCCTAGTGTGTGTGTGTGTGTGTGTGTGTGTGTGTGTGTGTGTATGTGTGTGTTGATGTACAGTAGTTTATGTAAGTTCAAACCCAGCCATGCCCTCTCTGCCCTCATAACCTGGGATGCCTGTCTGCTACCTACCCTGTCTGTGTCTGGGTATGTTTTGCTGAGGGTGGGGGGGGCACTACTGTCTCCTACCCCCACAATGCCTCCCTTGCACTTGGAAACAGTTTCATTGGCGCTCGCCGAGTCCCTGAGACACCAGTCTGCTCGGTGATTAGAGGCTATGGGGGTCTGCCGCCGTGCCATTGGCTGGCCTCGGCATGCCGGGGAGGAAGCAGCCAGTCACCTGCTGCATCCTCCAGAGTGTGTGTATGTGGTGTGTGTGAGAGAGTGTGCGAGTGTGTGTCTTCAGTGAAAAGAGGGACAGCAGAGCCACAAACAGCTTTGTCTGCAGAAAAAGAAGCCATCACTTCAAAAAGCCAAGAGTCGCTCGGGGTTGTTTGGAGAGGGGTGAAGGGTGTCTTTGTGTGTGGTGGTGGGGGGTTAGATGGAGGAATTCTGTGCCAATATGGAGTGAGTCATGCTAAGGGGGCGGGGTTAAAGGGATGAAGAGTGGGGGTGATTAGTGAGGTGAGGTAATGCTTCATTCCAAAGATGATGTCATCACATAAGAGACAATACACACTCGCTCACGCCACGACACACACACACACACACACACACGCACACACCTGCGCACGTCTGCTGGCATGCAGCGTGCCTGAATGAATGTGGAGAGAACCTGATTGATCACTACACGGTGACGAACCACTGACCGCCGCGCGGTGACTAATGTGACAAGCAATTATTCAACCGGCGGTGCGAAGGAAATGAAAACGGCAAGATGGGCATTTTCTTCCCACACAATTAGATCAGTCTCGTATCAGAATCTAAATCGGGTTTGTTTGGCCAAGTGAATAAAAACAACATGCAGAAAATATATAATACAGTTCTTTTTAATGTATATAGACAGTATATAGTATGATATGCAGATAATGTACATATCATTTACAGGCAAGACTCATAAAAGCAACATTGATATAGTGCATAGTTGCTCTAATTTTGTTTTGATTGTGTTTTTTGTGCTTCAAACCTCCAGTAATTCTCTCCACACACACACACACACACACACTCACACACACACACACACACACACACACACACACACACACACACACACACACACTGTCTGCCACCTTTAAGTAAAGCTGTAGCCTTGTGGACCAACAACAGTGGCACATTAGAAGTGGGTGAGAACTGACTCTGTTTGACAGGATCGCTGGAGCATCAGCACCAACACACACACACAGACACACACACTGCAACTGCTGTCCAACCTCTTCTCCCCGCTCGCTTCCTCTGAACCTCCCCCCCACCCCCGCTGCATTTCCCAAGGGTAGAATACAATGACATGATTAGAAACGCCAAACGATCATCAAGTGGAAGACTTTGGAGAAACGCCTCCACGACTACAGAGGCACTCAGGCGAGCACATAACTCGCATACCCAAGGCCCAACAGTCCCTTTTTAAATTCAATCAGGCTGTAACCGGTTGAACACAACCACCAAATTATTGTTGAGAAGTTGAAAAGAAATCCTGAATCTGCCCCTTTTGTCTGGATCCATGCCAACATTCCTCCTTGGCCCATGTCCCATCCTTAAGTTTACTTTTTTGGTGTAATCTGACAAACAAAGAACAAAAAAGGACGAGGATGAAAAACATATCACCCCTGGAAATAAGTTGTGTTTAGAAAATAACATTTTAACATCAGCAATAATAAAAAAAGAGGATAAATATGAACTTAACAGACATACAAGTGCAAAACAAAATGTATTCAGCCACAAACTGACCTCCCACAGTGACTCTACCTCAAAATAACACTTCCATTAAAATATCCAGTGATGGTGGATATTTTTGTCAGCAATGGGGCACATTCAAAAAAAAAAAAAAAGAAGTCTTGAATGAGTCTGGTGTATAGAGTATTAAAAATTAATAGGCCCAGGAAAGACACGAGGAGAAGATTTGTGCTGAGAAAGCAGTTTTTTTTTTTTTTTTTATCATTTACAATAATTTTTTAAGTGATCGTCTCTTTTGAATAATTTATTTTGTTAGTCTTCGGAAGTTTTGTTTTTGAACATGTTTCCTTTCTCTTTTTCGAAGATAAGTCCAAAATATGAAACTCAACAAAACAGATCAGGGCAAACAAAGACCAGTTTATTAAACAGACGAGACAAAGACATAAAACAAATGAGGGGGGGGGGCTAATGATCATATATTCATCTGCTTTTCATCAAGGTTACCTTTTAATTTGCTTTGATGGGTTGTTTTCATGTAGAAAGGGCGACCACATCTTCATTAAAATAGATCCTTTCTCTTCAAAGTGTTTGTTTCTCGAATGCAGTGCAGCTACAAAATCTTTAATAACCTAAATTTAATTAGCAGAACAGATTTCCATTTTAAGGAGATGCATTTCTTAGATATAGCGAGTTATAAACTCTGTAAACGTCGTGGATGCTCTTAAGTTTTAAGGTGGAAAATCAACCCAACAGACACAAGGTTTATGAGAAAGTAATGAAATGTATGTTACATAATCTTCTTCAGCTCCTTTGCCAAAAGTCATAAAACATGATTTGATAATGATAAAACATGGATTGTATTAGATGGCCCTCGTCTTAACGGCGTTAAAACAACACAATTTCTATTAGATTCATGTTCATACAATGTGAAGGAAGTAATATTAAGTCGTAGCATTTATATAATTGCACCAATGTTTGTAAAGTGAACTGCTGAAGAAACAGCACATGTACATCTTGAATTATTTATTAATCTCTCCTTCATTTAAGTCGGATTTCTTTCAATTAGCAATTTTTACTCCGGGTTCTGTAGGACGCTTGACAGCAATCGATAATAATCTGATAATAACCCGATTAAGACAATAGTCTGAATAAGACACTGTCATGTAAACAGCATTTTCTGATGACTTTAACCAGAATCTGTTCATCCTCCATATAAGCAATAAATCAAATTTAGACATGGAGACCATTTGACTTAAGTCTCATTATGTCAACATGAATATGTCGTAATTGCTGCCTCGACATGCGTCAGTTATCAACTGCTTGACGACATGTTCTGGGATCGAGTGTGAACAAGTCGTAGGACTTAATGTTGACGTGAATCATAATCAGACCTTGATCTGTAACATGCAAACATGAATATGGATGGAATATTCTATTAGCAGCTCATGTAAACATCCCAATGGAAACAATGTCTTATTCAGAATTAGGTCAATAGTCTGAATATTGACTGAATATCTAACTTTTGTAGGTGTGTGTGTGTGTGTGTGTGTGTGTGTGTGTGTGTGTGTGTGTGTGTGTGTGTGTGTGTGTGTGTGTGTGTGTGTGTGTGTGTGTGTGTGTGTGTGTGTGTGTGTGTGTGTGTGTGTGTGTGTGTGTGTGTGTGTGTGTGGTCTTTGGGCCGGGTGGGTTCAGACGTCAGGAGCTGGATGACTCATCCACGGCTCTGAGAAGTTCCCCTCTCTAAACCTCTTTACCCCCCCACCAGCATGGTGTGATGTGGTGGTCAACCCCTCCCCCTTTCACTTGCTAAATTTATCTTCCCTCCTCCCTCCGTCCAAAAAGATGACATCACCTCTGGTCTCGGCTGTGCTCTCTAGTAAATCGTTACGGCACATCGCTCCCCGCTGACATGTTTAAATCCCCCACAAAGCCACTACACTGACCCTAATAGAGTCTGATTGGATTTCCCTAACAAGGTGACTGACTGGTCACCGGTTCGACCCCAGCAACACCTGACGTGTCTCTCAACAAGCGAGTGATACTGATTTTTGGTGACACGCTCGGTAAAACAGTGCCTGACGTGCTGGAAGAAAAACAATTGTCCCCGCACCCCCTGCTGAGCTAAAGCTGCGGAGGTTAAATCAGGATTAGACTCTGGGTTTTTGAAATGATGTCATCCTTGCTGCTTCCCTACAGTGAGCACCTAGTAGCACACAAGCAGGGTCACACACACACACATTATCCACGGTTGCACACTTTTATAAAGATCCAGGTTAATTACTTGGGCTCTTAGTTGTGTAATGGTCCCAGGCCTGTCGATTGAGTCCAAGTGTGCGGGGGCTAACGCTGCTGCTGCTGCTGTGTGGGTGGATGTGAGTCGGACAGTGCCGTCTGTGTGGGCAAGTGTTTTTGTGTTTCGAACAATTGTCTGAAAACCTGCAGAAGATATTAGTGTGTTCAGCTTCTGCACCGGACTGAAGACGTTGGGTTCAGAATTTGTTGTTTTGTCGAGAATGAAGTTGTTCAGCAACTTGCCCCTTTTGTAAGATGGAGTTTATAAAGTATGTCACATTATCTTCTGTATATCTGAGGCTTGTTCAGTGCGGTAGTTTGAGCCCAGGTGTTTTCAGACATTAACGTTCATGCTTTTCAAGTAGAATCCGACTCACATGGATGTTTGGAGGCCAATGCCGATAATGAAATTGGGGATTAAAACCATTTCTGATACTCATGTGCTGATATGAAAACGTTTGACTTTTATATATCGACAATATAACGGCTCATATCAGCCACTACTTATCAGCCAACTGATAAATCGGTCGGCTCGACTTCAAATTCAACTTCAGAGTCCAAAATCCAAACCTTCACTTTTTTTATGACATAAAACAGAAGAAAGTACAAACTCACCTGAAGGTCTGAACGAATATAAATATATATACATTTTATTTCTAAAAATTACTTTGACAAGATGATTACTTGATAATCAAAAGAGTAGCAGGCTATTTTACTCAGTTAATCAGCTAATCATTGGGCCTCTCTGACTAATTTAATTAACTTACTTAAAGATAAAGCTAATCTGATTCTGCTCCTGCAGGTGTTTGGCAACAAGATGGTCATCCCCTCACTGGACGGTGCCTTGTTCCAGTGGAACCGGGACAGAGAGAGTATGGAGGCAGTGCCTTTCAGCGTGGAGTCCCTGCTGGAGTCGTCCTTCCGTATCGGAGAGGACACGGTTCTGGTCGGGGGGAAATCCCTCACTACCTATGGCCTGGGTGCCTACAGCGGCAAGGTCGGTGAAGGCATTTCAATTAACGTGTAGTAATGTAATGAATGAAATCAGAAATCCTCTGTGCATCAAACTAGTCAACCTAATCTAAACCATAACGCCGTTCTTCAGCTTCGGTACATCTGCTCCACGGTCGGATGCAGCCAGTCGGGGGATAAAGAGATGGAGTCGGAGGATGTGCTCCTGCTGCAGAGAACTCAGAAGACTGTGCGAGCCATCAGACCTCGATCAGGGATGGAGAAGTGAGTTTTATTTAATCAATCAGTCTGTCATTGTCAGTCAGTCGACCTGAGCCATGAAGCCATTAAGTTAAACTCATTATCATTTGAAAAATTACAATAAAAGAAGTTGTTTCAGCTCAATTCTCTCTTTCTCTTTACAAGGTGGAACTTTAGTGTTGGGAACTTTGAGCTGAAGCTTCTTCCCGAGACGCAGCCTGGAATGAACCTCCTGGAGGGAGACTTGGCGAATGGCGACGGCTGGAGGGAGAGTCAGCGTGTCATCTCAGATGAACCCAAAGAGAGGGAGCAGACGCAGAACCAGCACAAACAGAACCAGAATCTGGACCTGGTCATCAAAGTGTCTGTCCCTGATTGGAAGGTCATGGCCTTCAGCACTGAGCCTGATGGTCAGCTGGTCTGGGAGCATCAGGTGAGACGATATTTAACTTTTTTTTTTAAGTACATGTACTGGTGTTTAACTTCTTTTGTAGAGATCCAATAACTTCTGCTTCACCTGTGTTGTGTAGTTCTGCACACCTATTGCCTCCGCCTGGCTGGTGGGCGGTGGTAAGGTCACACCGATCAACCTGTTTGACGACACCGCCTACAGCAGCCAGTCAGAAATTGATGAGGAGGAGGACGATGAGGATGATCCGGGGAAAACCAGGGGCGCTGCGGAGTCTAGTGTCTACTTAGGTGAGTTTCTACACATTCACTCAGTATAGAAACTAGATGTTCCCCTTCTTAAATCTGCGCACATTAAACTCCTCTTCCCTTCTCTTACCAGGGATGTACCAGGGACAGCTCTATCTCCAGTCCTCAGTGAAGATCGCTGAAAAGTTTCCCTCCAAAGCCATCGGGTTGGGGACCGATATAATTCCACTACCTACTGTCAAATGGAAGCCTCTAGTCCGTAAGTCTACGACTCCTCAGTCATTAGTTGTTCTGTCTACTCACCAAAGTGAGTGTGTGAGGCCATGTACGCCCACGGCACAGCGACCAAAGTCTGACCTCAATACTGTAGATTTATCCTCAAAGAGAAACCGTGTCCCCACCCCAAAGAAATATTTGAAGTCATCAGGACACTGTCTCCCTCCCAATCAAAGCTTTGCCCATCTTAAATTCAACCCTGAGATTCTCATCCCACATCGATCCGTCTTTCTACTCGGATCAAACGTCTTTTTCGTCTTGTCCTTGACACAGATTCTCCGTCCCGCACTCCAGCGCTGGTCGGCTTCGATGAATTCGACAAGTGTCTGAATAATGACAAGTTCTCCCATGAAGAATACGGCAACGGAGCCCTGTCCATCCTTCAGTATCCATATGGTAATAACCTGATACTGGACCAACATGCAGAATGTAAAGCAGGGAAAACCCAAACCTCTTCTGACTTATTTCTGCGTTTTTTTCCTCCTCGCAGACAATGGCTACTACTTCCCCTATGGCAAGCGTTACCGGGAGAAGCGTGACAGCTCTATGAGCCTGATAAACGGAAACGTGGCGGGGGGTGAAAGCCGCAGGAGAAAGGACCCCGTGCTGCTGCTGCCTTGGTGGAAGGAGATCATCGGCACCATCATCTTCTGCATCGTCGCCACCACCTACATCGTCCGCAAGTTCTTCCACCCGCCTGCCCCCGTGGCCTATGTGAGGGTAAGAGCACAGCCAGGAGCAGAGATACCTGTAGGACTGTTGGTGGTTTCTCTTGTCATGTAATATTAATTATGAATTCAGTGTGCAGTGTAAAAATCTGCTTTCTCATAGTGGTATTTATGTCATAAAATGAATAAAACATGTATTTGACATGGTTAAAAAATGAATACCAGGTGTGAACAGAGTCAAAACACGTATATAGCACAACAAGCAAATACTCGTGAAGTATTTTAAGTGATAAAGTTTGTTTATCACTTAAAATTCTAGATTTTTAAAGCAAGATAAATAGACGATTCCTTTAATCTTAGACCTGATTGACCTGAGGAGTTGAATACTTGTACTTCTTGTACTTCTGTAACTGTTTTCTTGAGATACCTTCTAAATGCCTTTTTTAATAACGAACTCTTTCCTGTCCTTCTGTCCGTCAAAGCAACGGAAAGAGTCGGAGACCCAGTGCCAGACGGACAGCAAGTTTGACCTTGAGGTTGTGGAATCCAAGGAGCCGGTTGCCACGGAGACCCGCTCCAGCGAATATGTGTCCAGGTACGTCACCAGCAAACCGCGAAGCCGAATGTGCTCCGTGTGTAAAACCGTTTTGTCATGACTCAGGAGAACTTCACGCGGCGCCTCCGCCGCTGCGCGGGGGAATTGTCCTCCTTCGCACTCCAAAGTCACTCTGTCAAGGTGTAGCTACAGATCCAGCACTGTTACCATGGTGACCACTGCTCTTCCAGCCCGCCGTGACAGAGCCAGGCAGAGATGCGCAGATATGAGCCGTACTCGTGAATGATTGGACGAGTCAGCTGTTTGCCATCCGATGACAATGACCTCGGCTCTCCCGCAGACCCCGCCCCACCCAGCAGCATCTGCCACGGGGTCGGAGTGTCTCTTTACATCACTGTCAGCACATTGTCAGAAGTTTTTCATAACTTTGGGCAACCCAAAATACGATCAGTGGGAATAATTCATGGGCTGCCACTCTGCTCCTGTTGTGTGATTGATGGACGTCACACGTGTTTACGTTCATGAGTGAAATAACGTGGCTTCACTCTCCCAGACACGAGCAGGAATCTCATTAAGTTTCAGTTCTTCTTCTCTCCTGGTGTCATCACTTCTCATCTTTTGACGCAACATAAAATGTCAAACATCCGTCCCGCCCCTCTTTCCCTTTAAAGCTGCTGCTGCTGCTGCAATCCATACAAATGGCTTTTGCCAAAGAGCGTTCTCTAAATAAAACTGATGGCTGTTACAGCAGCTGTGACTGGCATGAGTCAGGATCATGAGGAGGGAGATAGAGATCAGGATACGCGGCCTGAATCACATGCGCCCACACACTTCCTAATAAGACAGCTTTCAGTCCCCTGAGGAGCCTGAGCAGAGACGCTCCGACAGCGTGTGGAAGAAGTGAAGCTAGTGGACGGCGGCAGAGTTTCCTGTTGTCTCTCTTAGCAGAAAGTTAAAGCTGACATGTACTCAGTAAAGAGTTTCCTGACATCTTCCAGTTTGTCTTTCACATATGAAGAAGGCAGCTGGAGATTATCCGAGTCAGACGAGTTTACATCAACAGGAAAATGTCCTTAACATTCTTGTGAGGGGTGGAGCCTGAGTAGAACATTTGAGAGGGAGGACATGATGTAGAAATTCTGCTGCGGAAAACAAATGTTTGCAACACTTCGACAAAAGCTGTTTCTTCTACGTGATGTTTACTCTGAGGCTGGAGGAGAAGTTCTGGAAAATGTCCAGAGCAACTTCTCATATATATAGTCTCTACAGAAACCTTCAAGATGGAAAATGTGTTGTGTGATTGAGAAAACTAATATATACCACACATGTATATTGGTCATGTTTGTCCCCAAATTAATCTCAAAGTTTTACCACTTGATAAACCTCTGTGACGTCAGTGAATTGTACAAATCTCCCAGCTCTTCTCTGCTACAGTCGGATTCTTCTCTGCATAACGACCAAAATGTCTCTCCCCAGGTATCTGACTGACTTTGAGCCGGTGCAGTGCCTTGGGCGCGGGGGGTTCGGTGTTGTGTTTGAAGCCCGCAACCAAGTGGACGACTGCAACTACGCTATCAAACGAATCCGTCTGCCCAACAGGTAGCGACCTCATGCTTATCACACCGCCCACTTCCTTTCTGGAGGCTTGTCCCTCTTGAGTTTTCTCTGTTTTCTCTCTTATCAGCAGCAACGTACTTGTCAAAACAAGTGACATTTAGGATCAAACATTAACTATTCAGACCTGGAACATACACAGGGCACAACAAACCATGTCTCCTAACGCCACGTGTTGTTGTTGAAGTGCTTTTTACGCCCCTGGTTTATCAAAGCAACTTTAATTTATGTCATTAGGTTCAGTTACTGTAATGGAACAAATTATATTTTTCACACTTGCACTCAACCATGAAATAAGTGATTAGGAAAAACAAACTTAAAAAAATCTAATTCAAAACCTTTAATTCCTGTAAATCAAACAACCAACTGCTGGAAAACAACTGTTCAACTTTCCATGAATGTTAATTCAAGCCTGAGATGTTTCTTTTCAATCCGTCAGGGAGCTTGCTCGTGAGAAGGTGATGCGGGAGGTGAAGGCTCTGGCCAAGCTGGAGCATCCAGGAATCATCCGCTACTTCAACGCCTGGCAGGAGAGCCCCCCCGAGGGCTGGCAGGAGGACATGGACAAGCGGTGGCTGAAAGACGCCAGGTGAGTCTGGGCTTTGAAATCCTGTGTTGCCCAGCAGGTTGAGCCTTGCACCTGGTCTGCAAGTGGTCATCGTTTCTGTAATGGTACCAAATACTCTTTTGTTCTTTTAGTACCACTGACTGGCCCATGAGCTTCCTCGACCACATGGAGGCGCTGTCAGTCAAAGTGCCAGTGTCCAGCGCCGTCTCGCCGGTCTCCGTCCCTGGAGGAGACGTTCTGGAGTCCTCCGCTGATTCCCGCGCCCTCCTCTCCAGCAGCGCCGGTGAAGCCGTGGGTTTCGGCCTCGACAACGGCGACCTGTCCTTCCACCCTCTCCTGGGCCACGACAGCCTGATGTCGGAGAGGGACAGCCAGGCTGACCCCGACGCTTCCGACACCCCCCACTCCTTCGAGCTGTGCCCCCCCCGCGGCCCCAGCGACTGCACCTCCTCTTCCTTCGACATAGTGTTCGAGGACTCGGGCTGCGACCGGGATGCAGAGGCAGATACCGGTGACTCTGTGACTTCCGGTGCGGCCAGTGCAGGCGTGCTGACGGACAAGACCAGCTCGTCTTCCTCGCACACCCGACAACGGGAATCCATCCCTCCCTCCTCATCCTCTCCCCCTCGGCCAACCTCACTCACCCTGGCTCTCCCTACAGCTCCTCTAACTCAGCGAGTCCAGCCCTCTCCCAAGGTGGGTTGCTCAGTCAGTGCAGTTGTTATCAAAGGCTTCACAGTGTTTTACTGCTTCCTCCTTAATTAAGTTATTAATATTAAATGTATCATGTGTCCAGATCTCACCAGATTCTACACTGCACTTCCTCGGGCCCTTTACGATACACATGTGTCAAGTGTAAAGCTGATAAGATGCATAGTTCTGGAGATATACATTCCACATACGTAGAATTCAAATTTCCAAGATCCAAGAATCATTTTAGTAGCTGCAGATGATGTGCATGTGCAATATTAAATAAGCTTTTTTGAGCTATTCTATCCTTTTTACATTAATGAAGACATATACCTTCTGGTAATACCTACAATATTTAAAAGTACTGATATTTGATTTGAATTATTAATTCTATTCTTGAGATTTCCCATTTTTCTCCCCCTCCTCCTTCTGGAAATATTCCACGAGTATCACACATAAGTGGTTTGCACTCACACTGTCTCCTCCCTCCTCCAGGTGTACCTGTACATCCAGATGCAGCTCTGTCGGAAGGAGAACCTGAAGGACTGGATGGCTCAGCGCTGCCTCCCGGAGCAGAGGGAGCACAACCAGTGTCTGGATATCTTCCTCCAGATCGCCGAGGCTGTCGACTTCCTGCACAGCAAGGGGCTCATGCACAGGGACCTCAAGGTGAACATGTGCACACGCACACTGTCCACTGCAATATATCTTACACTTGGCTCGGTGCCTGCGTCCGTGGGACTTCGCTGGCAGATGGCCACCAGATTGTAAATACGACAGCTGACACTGTGCCGCACGGATCTCCAGATACTTGGACGTCAGAGGTGCAGAGATGGTTTTATCGCTCGAGCGTTCAGCAGTAAATTACAATCCCTGCAAACTACATGACATCACCACCAGCAGCTTGCAGACGGAGATAAATAATGTCCTCAACAGGCTAAAGCCTCAGTTTGATCTCATTTTATTCTCATTGTATAATTTCTGCTGCCCAAACTCGTTCTAAACATAAATATCCTTCATGTGCAACAAAGCTCCTCCTGTCAAACACAACACTAACACGTCTCATGGTGTGAACAGAAACACTCGAGTCATTTCTCTGCACGCTGCCACAGACACAGCTCTTAATCAAATGTGCTGATGTGAAGGTTTTAAATGCTCTTCGCCTTAATGACTTTCCCATGCACATGTTGAAAGAGGTAAACAGAGGCACAGAGCCCTGGTTCTGCCAGCTCCTCCCTTTCCATTGTGAGTTGAACATCTTATCAGGAACACCTGACGTCTGTCCGTCCCTCTTGTTACACAATGTCCTCTCCTTAGGAAGATAGAACATAGGAACATGTTCGATCACCATATTTGTGATTAATGTGATTAATGCATGTTCCTGTTGATACCAATACCTAATAACTGACTTCATGTAGTTGATGTTTGACACTTAAAGTCTCACCCTTCCGTCCTCCAGCCCTCCAACATCTTCTTCACCATGGACGACGTGGTGAAGGTGGGAGACTTTGGCCTGGTCACGGCCATGGAGCAGGAGGAGGAGGACGACGAGCCCAGCGCACTGACGCCCGCACCGCTCCTCACCCGACACACGGGGCAGGTTGGCACGAAGCTCTACATGAGCCCAGAGCAGGTGAGGGAACATTCATATTTACAGGAGAAACTGTGTTAGGAATAGTTGAATCCAATCATTCCTGAAGAGTAAGTGAAGCAAATTGATCATGTTTTTCCGACACCGTCTTTTCCTTTTCGTCCCGGCAGCTTTCTGGAAACTCGTACTCTCACAAAGTGGATATTTACTCTCTGGGTCTGATCCTGTTTGAGCTGCTGTATCCTTTCAGGACGCAGATGGAGAGAGTGAGGGTGAGTCAGCAAACACAAGCACACAGTAACATCATCACGTCTTAACTGCTCTTCAACATCTCAGCTTCATTTAATCCCCGATTGGTTTGTTACACTCTGATATATTACTGTTTAAATCTGCTTTTTAAAACTTCCTATCACGTGGTTTATATCGTCAATTTAAAGGTTTTCTTTTACTTTTTTGTTTCACTTGTTAAAATATACAAAATTTTCTGTGGGAGATATAGCATCATGATATAATAAAGCATCAGTTTGGACAACAGACTGTAAGCAGAGCAAAATATGTAAACAGGGGGTGGGGAGTGAAAAATTAAAAAGATGAATTAAATAAATACAAGATTATGAACGTGTGTTTTGAGCATAAATTTTATGCTGATTGTCAAATTTAGCCAAACTGAACTATTGAATAATCATTTTCAGGTCTAGTTTGATTAAAAACGAAATAATACCCCTGCTTCTTCTATTTTTTTTTTTTACTTATATTAGAGACTTTATAATGATGCTGCATATTTTTTCTGTCCGTTTCTTCATTTATAATTGTTCTATTAATTTATTTGCTCTTTAATCACTATTGTCCCTGTAAATAGAATAGATTTTCTTCCCCCCCCCCTGTGATGTTTCGGTCTCGATAACAAAGGACCTGAGTCTCATTAGCTCCACTCACAGGTGTTTACACGTGTCCTGTTTGTTCCAGACTCTGACTGAGGTGCGAGCGCTGCGCTTCCCTGACGTCTTCTCCAAAAACAACGTGCAGGAGGTGAGTGGCCCGCTGCTGTCACCTAGTGGCCGTGAACACACACTTCATCCCAACCAAGGGAGGAGGATTTTATCTGTGTCTGACCTGAGAAGAAGCTGCAGGAAGTGAACACACATCCAGAGAGTTCCTCCTCATATTGTCTGATTCAAAGGAGCCGTCACCATCTTTAAACCTGCTCAATCTAATCCAATTAAGAAACGCACCTGGATTATTATGCTTCTAAATCACAGAAAATAAAGTCTCTGAATTTAACGAGTAATAATCAGATATGTGTTTATCACCACACCAGCCACTGGACCAGTGTTCAGTTGCTTTCGTTACCTTGTTTACCAGTTTACTTTGTAATCAGATTAACATAATCCCAAAGCAAAACTGGTAATACCCTGTCTGTGTTATCCCAGTATCCCCCCTCACTTGCTGTACGCTGGTCTATTTTAAGATGCCCTGTTCGTTCTGAGTGTGTGTGTGGGTGATTGTGTGCGTCTGCGGCTTTGTGTGTTGATGTGTTATTCAATTATATAGTAAATTGTGTGTTGAATGTTTATTCTTACAATTAGCGCTGGTTCTTCATGAGCCTAATGCAAAGTGAACAAGTTAAACTAATGGATGATGATGTTAGCTGTGAAATGACTGTAATCAAAGCCCTGACTGTGCTGTATTCTGTGTGTGCAGCTGAGTATGGTGCGCAGCATGTTGTCGCTGAGCCCCAGCGAGCGTCCCGAGGCGGCTGAGATCACGGGGACGCCCCTCTTCCAGGAGCTGGAGCCTCCGTTCCGCATGGCCGTGAGGCAGCGCTCCCGCACCTACAGCGCCTCGTCCATGGGCCGCCCCTCGCGACAGACGTCGTCCAACTGAAGATCCCACGACGCAATATGTAACCCCCCTGTCCCCGAAGCAGAACACCTCAGCCCCCCTGCCATCGCACAACGCCTCAGACAGAATCACGTTAGAAGCCGAGTACGACAAACCTGTGGGAAGGTTGTCTCAGTGGCTTTAACGCAACCGGACCAAGTCCTTCCCTCCGTAGCAAGTACACATGCTGTCACATATTCGCTCATCACAATACTGCCCTAACTCACAATTTTAATCTCACTTACAAGTGCAAGAATATTTTAAAAGCGAATGTTCAAGACCAGACTCGGCAGAAGTGGTTCTTTTAGATGGCTCTGAGCACCGGATGGAACGTGTGCAGCTCAGTGGGGACTCAACTCCTATCTCCAAACGTAGCTGCCTGAAATATTGGGATTTTTCTGAAACTGATATTCTCCTCACTCCAACATGGCTCACACCACCTGGTCCTTTGAGTTGACTCACAGACGCTCTGAGAGCTGTTCTGGATATGATTTGATTCTGGTCTGGTCACAACACGCTGCTTGTTCTCATCACTCACTCACACAACACCTCAGGTATCAAAACCAAGAGGACACTACAAAGGGGCCTTTTGATGCTTGATCATCTTCTCTACTGGTGACTGATCACTGGTGTGAGCACTAACCGGTGCTCCTGACACTAAATATGCCTGATTTGGGAGACCAAAAAAAAGACCATCTTTTTTTCCTATGTGTTTTTATAACGAGAGAGAACAGAAGAGTTTATGAGTCCAGCTCATCAGATGTGATTTGCCTTCAGAGAGGGGCCCCGCGGCCCCTGAGTGGATGAATGCCGGGCCTCTGGCTCATGTCGTTTCTGCATGTATCTGATAGAAAAGTGAAGGGGTGAGTGTGACTTTGTTTCCTAAAGCCAATACTTTGGACACAGTTTATCTGTGTGTAAATTTACACAACGAGGTGCTCAATCATTTTCAAACACCTCCTTTTTTGCTCTCTGTACATAATAGAAGGCGACAAACCTGTTTATATCTTCTGCTTTAATTCCAGAAGATACATCTGATCAGTCCTGTACATACTGTAAGGTGCTGTTGCTTGTAAATGGCCTTTTTTCATGAGACCGCTGTAAGATAGTGTGATACACACTGCGAGCGGGCACAGAGGAGACGTTATCGGAAAGAGCCGAATGTTACAGTGTGACCTCCAAAGACAGATCACCTCTTGTAGCTGTTTTGAAATTAATCTCAGTGTTTCCACCTACATGGGAAACCGAGCGGAGGGGGTTGCTGCGCTTCGAGCATCCGAGGAGAAGCGGTGGAACCAGAGTGCCATTTAAAAATAAAAATCAGTTACGTGTACTTTTGAGTAACTGATTGTGACTCGCCTCACATTATTGCAATTTGGCTCCTGTGCTCCAACCTCGTCCAGCTGGTGTTCCCGGTGAAGCACTGAGGTCTGCAGCTCTCCCACCATCCAGGAAAATAGCATTTAGCGAAGAAAGTGAGACAGTTTGTTTTATTTGTTTGTTTATTTTGTCCCCCTCTAGTTTGTCTACCGGGGACCTGGACCTGACGTTGGTCATGTGATCCCTCATAAGCATTGTTTTATGTACATAAGAAGTGCTGGGAGAGCACATGACCTTTGTTTGTAACTACACACACTCACACTGCTAATTGTAACATGCTTTCAATGATTGTAATTTTCTAAGGATCTTCTCTTTTTTTAGAAATAAGTGCAGTTTTTTGATTATCCTGCAGGGTTTTTTGATCACTGTAAAGTCTCGACTGTGTCTGATACAGGAAGTCAGGACCGTTGTTCGTCCATCAGTCCACTCGGCCCAGCGAAGACGAGCTCTTCTTGTTGTAAAAGGGTTTCAAACACACTGTTCTATCACCTCGATTAAAGGAGGGAACGGGTTCAGTTCGGTCAGCACGTGTCCTCAAGTCAGTCGGAAAAAATGTGAAAACTCATCCTGCATATTCAGACGTTGCTTTGTGAAGGACAGTATGAAGGTACTGTCACTTAAATCCTGTGTTGACAATGTGACACCATTTGTTGAGTTAATGTTTTTTAAATGAATTCAGGAATGAATTCTGGGTAAATCCTTCTCTTTCACCAATTAGCTAAAACATGCTTTTCTTTTTAATTTACAACAGGAAAGAAATAAGTTAAATCACCTACTGTAGTAAAAACCTTGTTATCATATACTGTTCAACTGAAATCAGCATTACTGACAATAGTGTATTATCGCAGGTTCTAGAGATGTTGTGCTTTTCCCTCAAACCAGATGAATAACATTATACAGTAGGTTTTTCTTGCTCTGTTGAAATATGTCGATCCTCCTCCTGCTCCTGTTGTCCAGGTACGTTGTTACCTGAGGATTGTTCCGTTGGAAAACTCACGTCCCTCCTCTCACTCTCCGAAGCCTCCGTCTGGACATGTGTTCGTTGCGTGTTCCTGTGCACAAACCCATTCTCTGTCCACGTTGAACTGTAAATATGTTTATTTGCTTTATTTATGTTCCGATGCCGCGATCAATCCTTTGTGGGTTGGTGTTATTATGAACGCGCTTCATGCGACGAAGCGCGTTGGAATATGATGACTTCTTACAAGTCTAAATTTAATAAACCTGTTCTATACCGTTTGTACAGTTTTGTGTCATTGGTGTGAAGTCTGTGGGTTGGTGTTGGGCACATTATTATTATTATTATTATTATTATTATGCAAACAACCACCAAAATCCTGCAGAACAACAGGGATGTTTGGTGCAGTTTGTTGTACACTTACTGTATGTGTGTGTGTGTTTATACCATGCAGTGTTCATTTTGCACACAACACATGAGAAACACATGGAAATCCATTAAATATTTTGTGCATAATCCTGCTGAAAAATAAAGCAACAAAGAAATGCAGAATGGAGGAGCTGGGAATCGAACCGCCGACATGTTAGTGGACTGCCCGCCCAAACTGTGATGTAGAGAAAGAAAACAATATACTTTACATACTGTATTCACTTTATATATTTCTAGAGCAAGACAACTATTTGAACTCTATTTATACATTTTTTGTTTTTAAAAAATAAAACTTATTTTAATAAATAAATAAAGTAAGTAAATCAAAGAAACTTTCTTTCTTTATTAATTTAGAAAATTAAGAAAACTAAACCAAACATATTGGTCATAGCTTAAAGTGTGTTTTTATGGAGGCTGTTCAAATACTTGTTATATTACAAAAATATTGTACAATAATCAACAATTATATTACAAAAATAAAGAAAAATGTATCTTGAAAACTCAACTAAACATATTGATCATAGGTAAAATTATACGAACGTGATAATTATTATTAATTTAGCACAAAGGCTGAATACAAACCTGATGGCTGCTAGCCATGCTAACAGCTGAGCGGCTAAGCTAACAGGCTAGCCCGTAAAGGGGGCGGGGCCTGTGCGTTTAAAGCCCCGCGCGCCCCCGCTCCGCCGGTTGCGCATTTCCGCCGCTCTACGTCACTTCTGGATGTCAATATGCGGCTTGTTGCGGCGCTGGGAGACGGAACCTCTGGGAAGATGTGAACCGAGTCCCCGGCGAACAGCAGCCAACACACCCACCGCCACCTCCGGGCCAACGCGAACCTCGGGCCCGACTAACGGACGCACGGCCGCGGGCAGCTCGTCGGGTCTCTCTGCCCCCCCAGCAGCGGAGCGTCTGTCTGCAAGCAGCCATCTTTAGCGAAGGGATGTCCGGGGCCTGCTCGGGCTCCAGCCGGGGCCGGAGCCTGCTGATGCTGACCACCGCTCTCCTGCTGTCGCTCGCCGGGCTCCTGTCCGGGCTGCCCGGCTCCACCGAGGCGAAGGACTGCGACAAGCCGTGCATGAACGGCCAGTGCAACGCGGCCACCGGCAGCTGTGTGTGCTTCCCCGGCTGGGTCGGGGACCAGTGCCAGCACTGCGGAGGGAGATTCAGGTACAGTCCGAGGAGGAAGCTGCTTTTTACCGCTCAGACATCTTGACCATGTCGCTCTGCTCCGGGGAGAGTCACTGAGAGGCTGGAGGCTCCGGAGGAGCGGAGGGACCGCACAGACACCACTGCTGCTAGAACTAATACTACCAGTAGTACTGCTACTAGTACTAATACTATCAGTAATACTGCTACCACTACTACTAATACTACCAGTAATACTGCTACCACTGCTAATACTACCAGTAATACTGCTACCACCACTACTACTAGTACTACTAATACTATCAGTAATACTGCTACCACTACTAATATTATCAGTAATACTGCTACCACTACTACTAGTACTATCAGTAATACCGCTACCACTACTAATACTATCAATAACACTGCTACCACTAGTACTACTAATGCTATCAATAATACTGCTACCATCACTACAATTACTACTGCCACCACTAATAATACTACTACCACCACTACTTATACCACTATTACCACTAGTACCATTACCACCACCACTACTGTTACTACTGCCACCTCTAATGATAGTCCTACCACTACTTCTATCACCACCCTACTACCTCTGTTACTGTCACTATTACTATGAGTACCACCACTACTGTTACTACTACTACTAATACCACTACTACTTATACCACTAGTGCCACTACTTATACCACTAACACCACCCTACTAGTACCACCTCTACTACTAATAGTACCACTACTATTACCACCACTATAATAATAATAATACTACCACTGCTACTTATACCACCCCCTACTACCTCTGTTACTATCACCATCACACTACTAGTACTATCACTAGTACCACTACCATTTCCACCACTACTACTAACACTACCACTACTACTGACACCACTACTGACACCAACACGTATGTCAACACAGGGGCTCAGTTGTCCTGGTCTAGAAGCTGCACATGTCTGTATATAACCTGAGAACTGCTGGTATGTGATGTGTATGTTTATCATAAGTAATAATACTGATTATACACCCAGCACCGCAGCACTGGCCTCTTACACCTCATGTTTCCATGCATGTTCTTTTAGCTTTTATGTGTTTGTTTTGTGATATTTATCGATGATTATTGATATTGTTTTATTGCCCAGCGCGGCAGATAAGAGCTGCAACTGATGATCATTGTGTTAATGTATAATCGTCTAAAAGGGAGGAATTCCCATTGGCTTAAAAAAAATCATTTTGTGTGACTTGCAGAATTAAACCTAAAAGTCTTCAACATATAACAACGTTAAATTAATAATAGGCAGCAAATCCTCACCTTTGAAAAGCTCCCACCAGACATTTGTCATTTTTCTACACATACTTTTAAATAAGCATGGAAATAGCTATTTTTAATTGAGATATCAGGTAAATCCGTTTGCAGGTCACCCACTCAAGCCTTTTTATTTTTAAACTCAGTTATTCCATAAACCCACACACGGTGATGTCTGTGGTTGTGTTGGCCCGAGAGCGGACCGAGGTGGGAGCTGCTGGAGATCTCAGCGGGGGAGTGCAGCTGAGGGCACAGTCCAAACTGGCTTTTTGTTGTTGTCGTTGCTCTGTCAGGTGTCGTCTGGCTTCTCAGGACATGGAATGCAGCAGGTGTCGTGCTAGTTACGAACCACAGACGTGAACATTCCACCAAACAGCAGGACAGCAGCTCAGTGGTGGTCAAACTTTTGTAAACAAACAAACCAGTATGGATTTTTGGGGACTGATATCGATATTGGGGGGCGTGCAAAGATTTCCGATATCGATATATTTTTATAATAAAGACTTTTTGTGTTCACTAAATTCTCGTTGTCACCCCAATGACACAGAAATGTAATTCGGGCTTAATATTTTACAGTTCACCCATTAACTATTATAAATAAATATAAAAGAAACACAAAAACATTGCATTGAATTAAGAAAATAAGCATTCTGCATTGTTTAAATGTAAAATATAAGTTTCATATCAGGAAACGTAAATACAGATATGTCTGTCAAAGGCTCAGATATCATCAGACGACTATTAAAAACCAAAGCACATCCGCTCTCACTCGCCCAGTTTCATGTGTGAAGCTTCCTGTGTCAGCTCAACTTATTTTAAACAAACGCTGATGACACTACGACTGTGCAATGCTGAATGCAGTACGCTATAGAAGAGTGTCAAACGTTGATTAATAGAAATATTCACACCATCGTTGCTGCACATCTTGTTCTTTGAGCTCATTAAAATGTCCCCTCTCTGGAGTGAATATTGTGACCTGGACTCCTCGTGCAGAGGATTGTCCTCCATCGTGTGATGACACTTCATTTAGACACAATCAATGTTGATTACAGGACTGTTTCTCCCTGTGAAACGCAAACGAACAACTTCCCTCATCCACATTTATTTCCCCTGGTTGAGTCAAATTTGAGCCGAGGCAGTAATGTTATACTTCTGCGTTCCGTCTTTTTGGGTTGTTAGCAAGCTGATCTGGTTCCCGTGTTGTGATGAGCTAAGCAGATCTGTGCAGCTCGGACGTGTCCATCAGGGTGTGCTCAGCAGGCAGCCCTCGGTGAAGCGCTCTTCTAAGGAGACCCTGGGTGTTTTGTCCTAAAAGAATTCAACACTCGGTGTCATGCTGCCTCAGCTCAGTGCCACCCTGCCCGGTTGTAAAAAGCCGAGTTGGCGTGTGGAGGCCTGTGGTGTTCTGCATCCTCTGAAACTGGGACTATTTGCACATTAGTGCAGACGATGGCTGATCGTATCTGAGCAGGTGGAACGGAGGCTGCAGCGCTGCCAGGGTTTCAGATCAGCAGGGTCCAGGGTTGTCTGGGTTAAATAGTTTGTCTTGTTTGTGTTTTAGAAACTGGTGATGTGTGGGAAATTATGAATGTGAACACCAGCTGCTTCGTGGATAACATGGAGGCTCAAAAGTCCTGGGTTTGACTGGAATGGGGTTTAATTATCTTTCTGATTACTTCCTCCAAGCAGGTTTCTGTTTGTCAGAAGTGTTGCACAAAAATTACTGGATGGAAAGAGCCGGATCCAGGAATCTTCAACGATTTTCTTTTGTATTGCGATAGATCGGAGTTACGTGCCAATTTCCAGAATTTGCCACAGCATTAAACAATAGAAGAAGAAAAAGTAGCTCACAGGATTCTTGGTCTTCACCTCCCACGATGTAATGTTTGAACAACAGGGACTTTCATTTTGCTGGTAGTAATAAAAAACAGGCTACTTTTCAACAATAGAACAAAGACATGAAGCTTGGTTCAGATTTCCAGGTGTGAAAACGTCCGTGGTCTTGAAACAGTTGTATGTCTGAAGGGATTCGGGACTTTTGTTTAGAAATGAATTAAATGATTATTCACATTTCAAGAAGCTGACCCCCCACGAATTCCTCCCAGTATTGGTGTGGTGGGAAAACTGTGACTGTGGGAAAAGCCCCTGGTTCCACTTACAATGAGACGATGTGTTGCTCTTGTCTTGATTTTGTAAATTTAACATCTTTGGCCCGTAGTAACTATCAGTGGGATCAATTTGAAACATCACCCGAGGCTGTGGACGTTAATCTCATTTCCTTAATGTCTTTTGACGTTTTATAAACTTAACAATTAATCACTGATTTGAAAAAAAGAATAAACCGATTAATTAGTAATGAAAGAAGTTGTTATCAGCAGACTAGTATATATATATTCCTGCGTATTAGGTTTTACCCTCCACTAAGGTACTTGCTTTAAAACTGGGATTAGTTTCTGTCCACTGGGCCCAATTAACGTCCCTGTGAGGATTATTAAAGTTGAACTTTCGTTCTGTCTGGAGCTTCTCAGTTTGCCCCCTATTTCAACTTTTTCTTTTTAAAAGCAGCGTTTCCCTCCTGCCTGCGCCGCTGCAGTGGCTGTGGTGTTGACCCTGAACTTCACTAATAGCACAGCAGGGCTCTGACTTACAGTACAAGTGCTTGGGATCAAACGTTGGTGCCGCTGTGTATGACTCTATCGGGGGATGTTGCAGCCGCCTCAGCCCGTCGGACTGGTTATCACGAAGCGGAGTGGTAAACCTGCTGCGCTCTGATCCCATTCCCCCAGAACCAGCGCTGCTTCTGTTGTTGCTTCCGCGGTCAAAGGGCCTTTTTCTGGAGGAGAGGCTGTGGTCCGAGCCCGTGTTTAGCATACAGACAATGCTGCCATACAAGGCTGGGTGAGCGCTGGTAAAAGCGGCTTTCTGTGGCAAGTTCGTGCCAAGATGGCGTCCTGATTAGCCACAAGGGCCAAAATCAACATGAAGGAGTGGGGGGGTGGGGAGGGGGCAGGCGAAGACAGACTGGAGGGTTTTGTTGTAGATTTACGCCAGAAAATTTAGATTTTCCTCTTGATCTAAGGGAAACTTTGAAGTTGTGTGCAACTGTTTTCCGTGAATCACAGCGAGTAGATCTCCTTGGGTCACGAAATCAATATTCATTGTGTCTTGTTTTTATATAATGAATATTGCAATTTAAGAAATGTTTGCGAAATCACATGTCGGCCTCATCCAGGCTTCACACCACATGAAGCTCTTTCTTCCAGTGACGTCCGTCCATGCACGTTAGCTTTGGTTTTATTTCTCCCTTCAACTCAGTGTTTGTGCTTCTCACAGAGTTTGGAAATGAAACTGCCCAGAAGAGTTACTTCCTGTTGCTGTGGTCAATCCCCAGACTGCATTGTGAATGGACTACTTGGGGAAAAAGGTAGTTTGAATGGTGCTCTGTTTATAGAGAGACCTCGAAGTCGATTTGTTTTGTTTTTTAACGGAACTGTTCTGTCTTTGGCCGTAGTGTTTTGTTCGGGGGCCTTTTCTGTTTTGACAGGAAATGAGCGAGATGGGAAAAGACACATGTTAACGACCAGTTTAAAACCAGGGATGTTGCAGCTAATTGTTGCCTCGTGAAACCCCCAGACACTTAACAGCAGTCCTTTAGCCATCTGCAGACATGAACTCTGGAATATGTCCATGTCCTTTTCTTTGGCTTTCACATGAACAATACAGCAAGAGATTTTCTGGATGAGACACGTTCACAACAAGAGTAAAATACCTGAAACGTTCCAGCGAGGGGTGGAGCCTGGGTGGAGCACATAGAAGGCAGGACATGACTGATCAATTCTACTGTGGAAAGCTTGGTTTTTTGTTTACAGCTCATCAACACCAGCGTCGATCATATCACCAAAATCCCTCGTATATTCAAAATAAATATGATTTGTGTCCATTGCATGTTGTAATCGTCATTTTCCTGGACCATATTCTCACATGGGCTCTCTCTGAGTATTTGTATTTGGGGCTGGCAGGAAAAGTCACGGAAAATATATGGAGCAACTGCCTCGGACATTTGCGTTCTCACCCACTGGAACATTTCAGTGTATGTCTGAAAGCAGCCTGTGTGGATGGTTGTATAAGCAAGTGAGAGAATATCGTTTAATTTGGACTGACGCACATTTTAAATTCATTTTGAAAAGCAATTTGCGCTACACAATCCACTGGCTCATGTCAGCGTGGCACTGTAGCGGGTAACTGTTGGTAATGAGTGTTGCCATAAGGCTGAACTGGATCCGACATTCACACTCTTATCAGATCACTCCTACAAAAGCCAGCTTTATGCTTCTCGGCACAAAGACTCCCAAAGAAATGCAACTGAACAGCTTTATTATTTTATTTTTATTGGTATGAGATAACGCATTAGCCAAGAAGTTTTTTTAATTTTTTTTCATGTGGATCGTGGTTATGAGTCTTTGCAGTGGGATGATGTGCTGAACAAATGCTTTGTTCATGCCACTTAAAGACAGAATAAGCCTCTGACGCATGTTCATGTCCTGGCACCGACCCCCGACTCCCCTCCCCCCCAATTTCTAATGCAGCTAATGTGCAACTCTTTGCCAGCTAATTCTGTGACTTGAGTTTGCTGTTCATGTTTTAATGGCACGTACAGTTTCCATGAGCAAGCTGTTATCTTTTGAAGCAGCTGGATCAGGTTCATGAAATAAATGCCAGTTGGGACTTGATTTTCTTGCACATTTCTCAGCTTTTAGGTTACAGGTCAACGTTATTGCACCTCTCCAGCAATATATATTCACCTTTTAGGTCTTTCTACAACTGGCCTCCTCATTCTAGGGGTTATTGGTCATCCTCTCTGCAGAAAAGACAACTTCAACTCTGCTCTCTGCAACTAATGATCATTTTCACTACCTCCACCATGAGGTTGTTTGTTTGTTGTTGTGTTTTTTTAGCACAATCACACAAAATCGACTGAAGGAATTACCATGAAACTTGGTGGGAGGATGTGACATAGACCAAGAAGGAGCCCATTACATGTTGGCATGGATACGGACAAAGGGGCAGATCTATGAACTTCTTGTTTTTCTTCAACATGTGCTTAAAGGAGGAAGAAGATTTAATGATTTGTTGTTTTTCAACAGTGTAAAGTTCCCTCTTTATATTTACACTCAACAAAAGCATTTTCCTTCTCAAACAGTTGCCAACCATATCTTTTTGTAATTTGGAGCGAGCTTGTTTACATTCATGTTTACCAGCTGGCAGTCGTCTTCTTTCCTTTTTGCTGGTGCGTTGCTACATTTCTTGGCACGTGATCACCAACAACTGTTGTGGAATAGCATGAAAATGTTGGCAGGCACGTGCACGGCATTCCCCGTGTGTGTAGAAATGTTGCTCCACGTTATCAAAACCTCCACAATTTACCCATTTATATTCCTAACTGATTGATCCATCACTTCTTTCGGCACCAGTTTGAATCAATCTCTTCATTTTTAAACACCAGCGCTGTTGTTGTCCTTGTCCGACATCAACAGTAGTTTTACTATTTTCTCTTTCACAGCTCCACAGCTCTCTGCTTTGTAGTAAATCTGTCGTAGACGTCTGTGTATTATATGCGTCCACATCCGTCCTCAGGCGCTGTCTGGAACCTGAAGGCTGACCTCACTGCTCTAAAAGGCCCCACTCAGCCACCAGCCTGCCAGTCCAATGTAGAGAGCAATTACCTTCGCGACTGTGCTACTTTTATCTCATTCACTTCAGCCTCCTGATGCAGAGACGCAGATATTTGCTCCGTCCCTTATCTCCTCGGAGTCATTGATGTATTTACACAGCCGCACACAAAATGGCAATTGGTCTAAATGGCCGCGGAGCTGTCTGATAATCTGCAGGAATCTTGTGAGGTGGCAGCAGTTAGTGGCACTCGGCACATCTGTGATGCTCAATGTCACCGGAGAGGATTTTGTTCCTGCCGACGACTTTAATCTGGTCTCAGCAGAGATGTGATGCATTTAGAGGCCGATGAAAATACACACGTGTACACACAGCACAAAGTCTTTTGAAGGGTTTGACGCAGCAACATTAACAAGAGAGGATATAGTCACATTTATTGTATTGTGTATATAGTCAGGTAGCTCTTATCACACTTGCGTATGTTTGACAGCTCATTTTTCTGGTTAGTTTTGGGGGTGAAATGTGAGCTTGACTTTTCAACAACTTCCCTGCAGGATGATTGTAGTTATCGTCCTAAACATTTTCCATCACACTCAATCTTGGTGTTTACGTTTAATTTCTTCACGCACAAGACATCCCTGAGATGCTCGTGTTTGTGCGTATCCCCGGAAAAAATGTTTCTGCTATCGAGGCAGATTTCTCTTTTTGCAGAATGTGCAGAATCATATGAAGCTGTCACATGATGTCCCCCCCCCCGCCCCACTGAATTGCACGGGGACACCACAGTGAAAAGTTATGCTGTTTTCCCTAATAGATGTAAATCATCGTATCAGCAGCTTCTGTGCGTCTGCCCAGGCCGTCTGGAGGGAAAACCCTTCTGCCTCAGTGGCATTTACATTCTGTCTGAGCGTGCTCTTTTCCCCTTCAGCCTGGTTGTTGCCTTTTGAATGAGGAGTCGTGTTTGCTCTCTGCTCTCATGCTGCACCACTTTTCCATTTGTCGACCACTTGGCTCTGCTGCAAAGACGCTGTTTGCATGAGAAAGAGCAGCTGTTGAATGTCATCGTGAAACGTGAGGTTCTGCCTGTGTGGATGTCCGTCTAATGGTAGAAGCACCCGCTGGCTCGCGCTCGTATCCCAGGACAGAAGAGACAGATTCTGTTTAACACAAGGACAAACTCACAGACGTTCAGTTGTACCTTTTTAGATTTCTCTAACTTTATGCTGTAGTGCTGCACAGAGGTCAAAGGACCTTTCTGGCGGTTCTAGTTAGCTCGCTCGTGAACTTTACCTTCTAACCTCGTGTTCAATAAATCTGTGAACACGAGGAAAACGTTGTAATGCACTGTATGTGAAGGTGGATGACAACACAACCCCTAAAAGTGGAGCCCAAGCATCTTGTTCGCCCCCTGGTGGCCTGCCACCATATAGGTTATAAACCCTGCGTCCTCCAGGTTCGTGAACAGGACACGGGCCAGACTAAAAACTCAAAGCACATGTCAAGGATGGTTTCTGTCATTTAGGTTAGTTCTTATCACACTAATGTATGTTCACGTGTTCATTTTTGTGGTAAGTTTTATTTATTGCTATATCAAAGGTGGGAAAGATCATGATTGACAGCTGAGACTGACTCCTGATTGGCTGAGACTCTGCCTCTGGAATATCGTAGCGTCATTTTTGTACAATGGACGGAAGTGGAAATGTGCTTATCTTTATTTACAGTCTATGAAATAAACTTGCAGGCATCTCAAGTCTTGGGTGAAAGAAGTGATTCTTTCCTGCACGTAGAGTCAGAGTGACCTTCTCTCTCAATTATACAGAATATTCACAGTGATGAATTATGTACCATTAATAACAAAAGGTGGAGGGGGACATTTCTTGAGTAATGGAGTTATTAAATTTTACATGTGGCTAAAATGACTCTTGTGCTTTATGTGATTTATGAAACTTTATTCCAGGATCAAGACGTGTATTCTAGAAGCTTTCAGCTCTTAATTGATCATTGACCGAAGATCGAGTTTGTTAATTGCTTGGAAAATGGTTGATTGGTTAAAGGGAACTTGTTTTGGTTCAGTTTCATTTAGTTCTCATATTTCAGATAAAGATTTGTTTCCTTAACGTGCTGTCTGCATTTTTTTTATTACAGTAAAAACACGAAGTTTAATGTAATGTACGTTAATGTAACTTTCTTTCTTTACTGCCTTCTGATTTGAAAATGACCATAATATATCTGCCCCCGGCGAGAGATGACATTAGACCGTGCTTTGACTTCTGCATATAAAAAGTCTCTTTAAGACTTGTTCACCCCCACCCCCCCCTTTCATAAGCCACCATCCGCTCTGCAGCAGACACATGTTCGATTCAATGTCCTTGATCGTTGAAAAGGACTAAATTCATATACTCGGTGGTAAATTGCTGAATTTCAGAGAAATTACAGTTTGTACTGAGAAGAGATACGATCAAATGTCTTCACTGAAAGTCACTCTTAGTGTTTCCTCTGGTTTTATTCAGATTAATTTAATTTCCTCCAGATGTATTAATGTAGCACCAACATCTTCTATATCTATAAACTGGGAATTTAAAGAAGCAAATGGGAAGACATTTTTAAAGTGTGATTACTGGAGAGGCAGAATTTCTCTACTTTATTCAACCAGAACACTTTCAGGACATTTCCCTTGAAGGGAGATGAAAGCCGGGTCAGCACTTGACCCCCGCTCTGGTCAAAGCTTCAGATTTTGTGTTTTGACACCATTAAGTCATTGGGGCCACTTGATGAAAATAGAATTGGTTGACAAAGCCGTCAAATGTTCCTTGCTCAATTTGAAAATCACTGTAAGCCCAGTAATGGGTCTACGACAGTAATGATTTACATTTTAATGATGTCCTGTGTTCCAGAAGGATTGTTTTTGTCACAGCGGTAGTTGAAGTAGAACACCGTGCTCAGGACCAGCAGCAGTTTGCGTTGCGTGGCTGGTAGTGAGGTGGGTTCAGGGGAGTCCAGGGCCTGTTGCCCTCTGAGAGAGCCTTGTTTGTCTCCTCAGCCCAGAGTCCCAGCAGGCACCCGGTGGCATTAGCACTGAGAGACCTGTAATTACAGCGTCCGTGCACTTGTTAGCTCACCGCTGAGTCCCGTGAAAGAGCTGTGTGAGGCTGCACTGTTTGTCATTGTGGAGAAGCGGTTCGGTCTGACACTGTCTGCGAGTCATCTGCGCTGGTGCACAAGTTTCAGAGATGACACGAGAGCATTTTTTGCTTTATAGAGTCATGTGTCCGTGCTGTAAAGTTGTCGTTAAGTTAACAGCAGCCAGGGTCTTGGACCTTGAGCCGCCCTGCCCACACAGCTCAGACCACCGGCCTGCACTTCAGCAGCTGCGGGAGCTGTGCAAAGTTTTCTACAACAACATGTTGCGGCGCAGCTGTTGCCAGGATACAAAGCAATTCAGTGGAAGTGGCATTGCTGTGTTTTTACGAGTTTGTGTTTATCATCGCGTGTCGTTGGCGGAAAGTGTGAAAGGTCAACTTCCTGTTTGCGATAATGATTTGAGTTTGAGACAGATTATCAGTTCGGTTAAATGTGGAGAACTCGAGCTCTTATCTGTGACGTGTGGTTGTTTTCACCAGCAGGCTGAGATCTTTAACTGCCTCTCGCAGCTGAACATGGGAGGAGGGTGTTCTCTGCGGCTTTCTCTGTAGACGCTGGTGTGTTTTGGAACAAGGCTGTGACTGGGTGTGTGTGTGTGTGTGCGAGCAGAGTCATTGCACCCTGAGACCCACATCAGTAATGATACAATCTCTGACTGCATCTAAGTGTCCCCTGTGTAATGCAGCTCCTCTGCGCTGCTGTGTCATCAGGCTGGAATTGATCAGGCAATAACAGGCCGAGCTGTGCACTTTACTTCAGCAGCGTTTTGTGGCCGACCCGTCGCGTCGGCCTCGGATAATAATTTGCTGCGAGGTTTAATCATTCTCGGCCCCGGAGCCGTCCTGGGTTTGTGTTTACCCGCTCGCTCCGCTCTGCTGATTGGCTCCTGTGTAATAACACCGTGTGGGATCAGGGCTGCAACCTGAATGGTGCAGTTTGTATTTCAACGCCTTAGATGATGACATGAAGCTGGTATCAGCATTAGAACAGACTTTAAACAGTTACATTTAAATATATAGGGAAGGCACATTAATCAGTTTAGTGTATTATAATACACAGAAAGCATAAAACATAAAGAAACTATCAAAAAGAATGATGAGAGCTGCTGCTAACTATTATTTTTTTACTACTGAGTTAAGGTCTATTGTTAACAACATTAGTAATAGTGAATATTTGAGACTGGACCTGTTTCTGTCATACTTCCTGTTTACACAGAAAAGTTAAAGTAATGTGTTACAAAAGTACACAGTTCAACATCCTTAAATACAGGGGTCACGTGATAAAGAATATAAATATCTGCTTGGTATTATTATTATTTAATTAAATAAATGTTTTATTAAATCTGTAAAAAGTCATTTTAAATTTGTGATTCTCTTTTTTTTGGTCTATGCACAAACAATTTCATCACTAATTGGATTTTATCCGTTTATTAAAGTGTAAAAAAAAAATGCTTTCAGCGAATTGCACATTGGTCATAAATCTAATTATTGGTCCAAATGAAGTTTCGTACAGTCTCTTGCTTTTTATTGTGATTCTTGCACATTTCAGCTTGTTTATATATTAATAACATTTTCCTTAGTAACCTTGAATCTCTTCTTCTCCTCCAGGCTGACGGGGCCGTCTGGTTATCTGAGTGACGGACCAGGCAACTACAAGTACAAGACCAAGTGCACGTGGCTCATCGAGGGACAGTAAGTGCAGCACTGATCCAACATGTCAGTCAAACACCTGATCAACACTTTACAGCAATTATGCCGTTCGTTTTTTACGAACTTGACAATTTGTCTGATACTGACTGAGTCTCTTAAAAAGTTTCTTAAGTTAGTGTTTATAGTACTTTTTTTTCCAGATTACAGTAGAATATTAGGGATTAAAGAATTTTGTGTATTGGCCAGATAAAAACACAAATACAACAAAATTTGTAGAACTTGGCTTCAGGATAATAAACACGTTGTTTTCATTACAGCAAATTTAATCGCTGATACCAATATGTCTGTGAAAGGCTCTTATAGGCACATTTGTATTGGACCCAAATGAAATCGTGTTGAGCTCATTATTAGTTGTGATCCAAAAGTAATATAATTTTTGAGGCGTTCAAACATCTTTGCCACCAGGAACCCCCCCCCCCCACATATGGACTCATAAGTAGCCTGAAGAATCACCACATGAACGTGAAACATTGAATTAGCTTCTACAAAGGAAGACTTCCTCAAACCCTTTGCTCAGCTGTGAGATATAAAAACTATAACTCAATAATGATTATTTTTTTTCCCGCTGGTGCAGATAATGATTATTAGACAGAGCCCCCGCTGTCGTCCTTCACTCGGGTCCATCTTTCATACGGGGTGTACAGTATCCAGACGGTGATGGATGGACGTTAACGGCAAAGTAACCGCGAAGAAATTCGATACTCCTCCAGTATTGTTCAAGTCAGCATAACCGCAGCACGGAGTATCGATTCAGAGCAACAGTTCTTCATTTCTCTGGCTCCTCCAACCTATGAGCTCTTTGATTACATTTACATTTTGGGCTTTGAGCCAATGCTTATTCAGAGGGATTCACCGCAGGAGGTCACAGTTACTGTTCGCTCACCTCGACGCAAGTGTAACCACTTCAGGGTTTCTGAACTCCTGACCCCTTTCCTCCTCCTCCTGGATGGACTCTCATCGCCCGGCGGTTTCATTGCGTTCTAATGGCTCTTTCATACGCCGTCTTCAGCCCTCAGGCTGCTCTTGACAGGAGGTTAACGTCTCGACACGTGCGTCAAAGTGACCAGAATACTTTGAAAGTGGTTTCATAAGCCTCCGACATGCATTCACTTAAAGCTTCCTCTGCAGATGAGTGTGTAGAATGACCTGAAGGGACTACGGCTGCAGACCGGCAGTGATTTGAAACATCTGGCCCCGTGCCTGACATGCAGTGTGTTTCATAGGCCCCCTGATGATGATGGTGGTTCTTGAATTGGAATGGGATGTTTGACTCCTCACTCTTAATTCACCGATCACAAGTCTTCTTTGTGATCAAACCTTGGGGCTGCTGCCATTCTTCGGTTTATTTGTCTGCACGGGGGGGGGCGCGAGGAGTGAGTCACCGTTTCACTCCGACAAATTAAATTTCGAGGAGGAAAATGTGACTATTCATAAAACCTCCTGTACATCTTGTGCTCTCGTCGTTAAAACGCTAAATGGGCCTTTGTGCTCCTTCCCCTCCTCTTTTCACTGATTTCATTTTGCGATGTTAACCAAATTTAGAGCCGCGGCATTTTGGAAGAATCTCATGAATGTCTTAAATCAAAAACTGATTACACAAGCTTGTTTCTCCTGCCTTGATATGCGATGCTCTTTACTGTAATAACACTCTGCCATGGACGGTTCGTTCATTCATTTAGCTCAGCAGCAAGTTTAACTTCCTGTGTGATGTAAAACTTCACTGTCAGATTTATCAGGTGGATTTTACACAAACACATGAAAGTTTATATTACCAATTAAGTATATAATTATATTAAATGTATATTCTTCAGCGGTTCATTCTGTGATTTCATGCAAATATAGAGCAGATAACGTTCATTCACAACAAACCTTTACAACGCCCTAGTGGATAAATACGTTATTAAGTTATAATGTTCTCAGTCATCTCATGTCAACAATGGCATTCTCATTGTGTGTGTGTGTCTGTGTGTGTGTGTGTGTGTGTCTGTGTGTGTTCCAGGCCCAACACCGTACTGAGACTAAGGTTCAACCACTTTGCCACCGAGTGCAGCTGGGACCACCTGTACGTGTACGACGGAGACTCCATCTACGCCCCGCTGCTCGCTGCCTTCAGGTACACTTCCTGTGGAGTTGTCTGAAGAGTGAAGCTCGACGTGCGTTCGATTTCTTGAGGGGAAATCTGCGTCTGCTTTTTTTTTACAGGGTTGCAGGGATTATTTTACAAACCACTGCTGAACCATTTAATTACACCATTAAAAATAAATCCCTTCCAATAGCAGCCTTCATTTTGACTCTTGTGTTGTTACTGCAGTGGTCTTATCGTCCCTGAGCGTTACGGGAACGAGACGGTTCCAGAGGTGGTGTCTCAGTCCGGCTTCGCCCTGCTGCACTTCTTCAGTGACGCTGCCTACAACCTCACCGGCTTCAACATCTCCTACAGGTGAGATGAACACACACGTGACCATGACTTGCACTACAAGTCACATTCACCCTCTTGCCCAAGGACACTTTGGCATGCAGGGAGCTGGGGATCAAACTACCGACCCTGCCCCAAGTATATATTCCATTGATTCCATTTTTAAAAGTTAACCCCTTGAATGTGATACCTCCTTTTTAAACCAAAATGATCACATTTGTGTTTTTAATTACAGATGAACTTGCTAAGAATAGGTCAAATCCTTTTCCCTTTGCCAGTAGAAGAGTGGGCCTTTCAGTTTTTTCCCCAGTGCGTCGTTTTCGGAGTCTTCACTGTTGCATCTTGCACAATTTGAAGAAGAGAATAATTCTTGCACGTGGTTACTAAGATGTAGTTGTTCTTGAAGTTCTGTGTGTGTCATATCTTGATTGATTCTATTCTCATTGCAAAAGCTGAATGTTGTTTTTACGACCAGTGGGAAAACAGGCTTTACACGAGGCCTTTGAGCAAGTTGAAGTTAATTTCGTCAACAGGCTGTTCCTTCAAAACAGATGAAAACATTTTTATTAGATCTGGTCATTTGTTTTTAGTGATTTTTTTTTTTAAGAAGGGAGTTTCCTCATATCACGTTGCTCCTGAGCCTCTGCAGCTGAGTGCGTGCTGCTGCCAAACGGTTGAGTTGGCATCTCTGAGAGTCCACAACATGAATCCACGATGGAGGCAGCCCCTGGATCAACGTCTCCACCGAGTGACACGTGTGTTGATGCTAACTCCTGAGAAGGAAACGCTCAGTGCAAAGGATTTCTCACGGCGTTGAAAGGCCCACTTCCCTCCCTCAGAACACAGTGACTCACACAAACGTATTACTTTCTGCATGATTCACTCTGCACACGGACACGACCGGTTTGACGGCACTTTAGCAGGAGGACGGTTGTCCACATGTGTTTTTTTACATTGGGTCGTTACACCAGCTGAGTCGAGAATGTAAATCTTTACGACCGCTACTGCTTTAAATGCCATGTTTTAGTTTCTATCAATTCAATTTCCCCTGAATATCTTTACATTTTTTAAGGATGATCGGTTCAGATTGAAACTTAGATTAGTTTATTTAGATCTATATTCAAGTTATAAACAATAGACTGTATATAGCTGTGAATGCACGCTCACGCTCCTCAAACTAAACATAGAAAGATGCTGTTCCAGTCGGTTCAACTGGGATTAAAAGGAACAATATTCTAAAAGCCAAAGTGGAGCCTGTCTCTTCCAAACATCTGCAAAAGGAACACAATGGACCCCTGCGTCCCCCTCGCCCCTCGCTCATTGGTAGCGTCACCATAGCGATGGGATTGAAGTTGGGCAGAGAAGCAGCGAGTCGGATGAAAGCAAAGTGCCCCCGGGCCCCTCGGTCTTTGGTGTCTGGAAGAGGTGGCAAAGGAGGCGAAACATCAAACCATCAGACTGCTGAAGGAACATGAAAGAACGGCGAGGGCCCCGGCGTGTCGTCTGTCTCCCTGCAAACACGTCTGTCTTCAGGACCGAGAGACAAACTTTACCTTCTTCACTTCGGTCTCTTGCTTTGATGGAGGACGGTGTGTTTAATTAGAGTTTTACTGTTGTTTACTCGTCATTATTCCGGCGGATTCTGGTCTCGTCCAATGTTCACAGTTTCTTTTTTAACATTTACATAAGGAAACTGCGTTTGCTTCTTTTTTCTTGGTTTTCTCTCCATCGTAGGTTATGAGTGGGGGTCCTGGTTTTGTTAATATCTCATGTGCATACATTAGGATAAGAAACTGAGATGACTTTAATTCTGAGTTAGTTACCATGGTAACTCTGTGAGCATAACATGCTGGCTGGCAGGTTTTCTTAAACAAACCCACAGGAGTGACTCCTCGACTTCTCCTGCTGAGTCTGAAGAAACTGTCTGACACGACGCTTCAGTCTTTACTCACCGAACCAGTCAGGACTCAATAATGGGCCAGAGACATTCAAATCAGAGTCTGAGCAATATGGATTTTTGTTGTAGTATGAAATAATATTTTTTTTAGCATACTGTTTTAAAATTTCAGATGGTGATTTTAAATATAAAAGCCCTTATTACAGAGACATGTAATCAAGGTTTAACCATGAACTTTGTTATGAATACCTATAAATAAAAAGAAGAAACAAATATAACCACATAGAAAAATACATATAATTTTTTTTATATAAAATGTATGCAAAGATGTAAATGCTCATATTTTTTCATGGTTTATTCTGTAAAATATAAATTTGCATATTGGCAAATATAAGCATGACTGCAGCTGAAGAGACTTTAATATTTAAAAACTGGATTAAATGTAGTTTTTAACATTCAATGACTTACACTTGAGTTTAACCTCAATGCTTTATCACCTGTAAGTCAGCAGAATCAGTGGGTTGTTACTGGGTGGCACTCTGAGGCCACAATCATAGATCTATAAACTTATAAAAGTCTTATCTGTTTGACCTCCATAAGTAAAAAATTAACTTTTCCACTCTTCCTCATTGCTGCAGTTTGTTTTTGTTTTTTTGGGGTCAATCATTATCTCTACAGCTCCACTGGAGTTTAGATAGAAGCTCTTTATTTACCCGTTGCCATGGTGAGTCGAAGGATCTCTGCTCTGTTGATAAAGGCTTTTTATTTCCATTCAGCCTAACGCAGGGTGAACATACTCAGAAGCGAGGGAACTAATGCAGATCAGTTTCTCTGCTCAGGATTCATCATCTCAGAGTTCACAGTCCTGACTCAGACTTTGGTAATGTCTGTTTTCTGAAACCAGCCTCAGCCGTGAGGTTTGTTTTACTCTGTTCACTCATCGGCTGCTGGTTTGTGCCAAGTGAGAGAAAGAAGAAAACTGGTCACCAGCAATAATTAACTAATGGAATTTGAGATATGTGTTCCCTGACTCCTAACAGAGGAGATAAAGGTACGAAAACAACCTCGTACTTTCAAACCAGAGAGACGCCGTGTCGCTGTTTTACTGCAGATTGGGGCGTGTTTTGCCATCTGCTCTGCGGTGCCTGCGGTGACTTGATATCTGCCAGTAACTTCAGCCGGTAGTTCGATGCTGTCCGAGCGCAGGCGGCCCTCTGAGAAGACTCGACAAGTGTTGAGGCAGGTGCTTGACCAACTGATCAGGGAGGACGACGCCAGCAGCAGCAGCACGTTCAGCTGTCTGGAGCTGGTGAATGTTGCATATTCCAGCTTCAAGCCTGCGGACAGCTGAGCCACTCCCTCCACTAAAGCACATCTAACTCCCCAGTTTAAAGGTGATCCTGATATTTTATTCACAGACTTCTCTCTCTCTTCTCCACCCCCTCTCAGGGTGAATTCCTGTCCCAACAACTGCTCGGGCCACGGCGAGTGTCGTGTGGGGAACTCCAGTACCTCGGTGCTCTGCGAGTGTGACGCCAACTGGAAGGGAGAAGCCTGCGACGTCCCGTACTGCCTGGCTGACTGCGGCTACCCCGAGCGAGGTCGCTGCCAGGACGATTCCTGCGTCTGCAAGACGGGATGGCAAGGTGGGCCGGCGCTGCTGAGGCGCTGCTTCGCTTTGCCAGTGGATGTGACCTCATTGTCTCATGCGATGCGCTGGTTTGAGTAACCACGATGTCATCGGGTTGGCCTCGGCAGGCCCACGCACGCCAAATACTCCTCAGCTATTAAGATAAGCTCTCTACTGGGCCTGCGTTCTGTGCACAAGAATGAACAGTGGCTCCGCTGCCATAAATTTAAACTGCCAAGATTCACTTCCACCAGCCAAAAAATGACTAATACGGGATATCGGTGGAAACACAGTGCGTCTCCCTTCCTGTTTCTAATTGATTTTGTGCTGCAGTTATGGCGCTTTCAGTAATAACCAAACCCGAAGATTAGAGGTAACAACTCTGCCTCTGTTTGTGTTTCTGTCTGATGCAGAGCTGCTGGATCTCAGTCAGACAGTGTGAAGTGATTAGAGCTGGGAACAGTGAAATACTGAGGGACTGTATAATTAGCTTGGTTCCGGACCACCGATTTGTCGCCCACATCTTAGACTTCTTCAGCAAATCATATAGAATGAATGGAGTGAGCAGAAAACGCCAATTCAGCCTAATTATCAGGCTAATTTATAACTGAAGTAGTCAGATAATCTGGTAAAGTGCCCTGAGTAGGACCCTCTGAGGATGACTGCTCATGTAATTATTAAAAACACATGATTTAGAGGGAGAAACAATATGTTGAGGATGAGGTCTCTGCCTGTTGACCCTCCACTGCTGATCAGCACTGAGCGATTTCTCATTAAACGTCTTATTTTGCTTCACTTGAAAGTGGAAAAAATATTCCTGCACCAACCCTCATTAATTTAGCTTCTTCTGTGCACATGTGAAATATATATATATTATTGTTTTATTTGTTTCCTTCTGTGCTCGGATAGTCAACGAGTCCGTCTGAAATCTGTACAAACAACAAAATATCTCCCTGCAAACGCACAGTTTGAGCACAAGCAGAGCAAATCTAAGCACCAGCGGGTTATTTGAGTGCAAGTGTCGGGTTTTGAGTGAAGGTGTTAAGAAATATGACAACATGCGAACTCCACACAGAAGGAAGGAACTGGGTCGGACCTGCATTCAAACCTTTTCCTCCTTTAAACCAAGACCTGGAATAAATGTGGTGAAAATCGCAGTTCAGCACTAAGCTGCTCTATAGAAGTAGAATGATAATGTTACAGAATGATACTGACTCCATCAACCAGATTTTGCCTGTTTATCAGTTGATTCAACCCAGTTCCCCCGTTGCTGAGCTCCTGCTGCCCCCACAGCCTCCATCTGCTCTGACCTGTTGCACTTTGATAAACTCTGATCAGTTTTCTCATCATTTTGAGTCATGAATATAGTTTTTTTTTTGTATTTTATATGACGATGACCTGCCATTACTGTACTTTTTTTTATAAAATCCATCCATATGAGCCTAAGCACTCTATTAGTTCTTAAATGGCTCCACTGCGCTGCCGCGCACAAGCCGAGACAACAGCTTAATTTAACTGCAGTTATATCAGCAGCTCAGTGTGCTCATGATCTAATTACCAAAGCTGAGGGAGTCGGGGAAACAGACTGGCAATTTTTTTTAAGCCTTTATTACCCTGTCATGGTGTTTTAGCCGGAGAATAGGACACTTAGTGCACTCGGCGCTGCTCTCTTCCAAATGAACTCATTTTCTAACCAACTGCACGAGCAGAGACAGATGTCTGCTCAGTAAATCCAGCCGTGCATTCGGTCTCTTTCACAGATGTGTAGCTTCTACAAACCGCTTCTTGAAGGGAGGATGAGTCCAGCTTCTGTTTTATGGAAATGCCACCTCGGTGCAGAGGTAATTGAGTTTGCTCAGTGATGCTGGAGTCGGATTGAGGGGTATTCGCCTCTGGGGGACTTTCACTGCCGCTGACCAATACAAAGAGCAGGATGGTTAATGTGACCTTGATTGTTCCAGTGAATCACAACACTTCCTGTCACGTGGTCACCTCTGCATTGTTTTATGCAAGTGGTTTACATCCTGTCTCTGCTGCATGGTGCAGCCATGGCACTAATTAGCTGGTGAATGTTTTATTCCAGGCAGGTTTTGCCTTTCATCAGGTGAGGATGGTGCCGACATGAGATGAACCGGATCAAACGACTGCCCTGAAACCTCACCACAGCGTGTGAGATTCAAACGATCGACAGGCCGAGGGCGAGCTTTCTATTTCTGGCGTTCCAGTTGTTATTGCCCAAAAAACTTAGAAGAATCCTTTCCCTTCATTCAGGAGCGATTCCGGTTTATGCTGGTGTTATTGTTCTCGTCCAGTAAGAGGGGAAGGCAGCTTTGGCCAAAACATTTGTCTCTAATGAAATATTCCACTCAAATTAGTCTGACCTTTTTAAAAACCTGATGCTTGTTCAGGGTTTCTTTCCTCCAGTGTGGGTTTTTAAAGGTTGTTTGTGAACGTTAAAGTTAAAAAGCCATAAGAAAAACCAAGTGTTTGAGACAGAGGCTGAACAGAGGATCAGCAGCAGTGGACAGTGTGAGGACAAGCATCATCAGCCTCACTTATCTGAAGCCTTAAAATGCTCCTTAAACTTTTCTGCCTTTCTATCAATGCCTTGCTTTCATAATTTAATAAACTTAACACATTTCGGATCATAACTCGTTCATTTCAGCGAGAGCAGATGGTCACAGTTTCCTGTTCACTCTTCCCTGACTGCAGGACATTAATGTGAACTAATGAAGCCTGTGAGAGTTTAATCCACTAATACAGCAACTTTTTCACAAGCTAGAAATCTGGTGGAATGATCCCCTAAAATGTCTATTGGGGTTCGTTTATCCTGTTTATCACAAATGCAGAATTGTTTAGTCTCCATTCAAGCCTTGATTCCTTCTGTGGTTTCTGTTTTCTCCTCAGCTCCAGACTGCTCCGTCTCAGCTCCTGCAAATTCCTCCTTCTGGACCCGGGAGGAGTACACCGAGGCGGGGCTGGCTAAGGCCGCCCACAAGGCTGTGGTGGACCAGGGCATCATGTGGGTCATCGGAGGTTACGTCTTCAACGCCTCTGACTATCACGTGGTCAAAGCGTAAGTGCTGAGCATCTACAGGAGGATTTTAAGGCGTTTTGGCTTCTGCTCTTCTCGCTTGTCATGAGTCCTGCCGTTCGTATGAGACGGTAGAGGAGGTGCTTTTGAAACACAGCGTCTCTGTTGCAGGAATTTAATTATTTTTAACTTGCCTGCCTGGTAAACCAAGTGCTGGAGTATTACTTGGCCGTCAGGAAGAAGCCACAGGACTTCCTGATGGTTGTAAATGAAGAGGTCGACGGGACAGAGCTCTGCACAGACGTGAAAAGACATGATTAAAACCATGAAATTACAGGATAGGCTGCTGCTCCTCGCCCTGAACTCCACCCAGTAAAGATCACACTGATTCCCTTGACTCACGTTTTGGTTTCACGGTCTGCTGGCTGGCTAAGGTCTCGTTTTATTTCTGTCCAGGGTCTTTTATATGAGACTGTAAAAGATCTTATATTTGTTGTTCTGACATATTCGAACAACATCATAAATATCCTTCACAGCGTCACTTTTTACACCGTACGACCGACGTAAATGAAAGACACACGATCCGAGCTCATGATGATGATGTCATGATAACAATCAAAGCATTTCCTGTCTAGGAATTGTCCTGTGAGGTCATCGGTTGGTTGTTTTAGGAGGATTCAGTCGTTAGAGGTCATTGAAACTTTGTAACCTTGATTGAGACAAGTTTATTCGGACGCTTCTGTGGATTTATCAAGCACAGTCTGTTGTGCGGTATTTTAGTTTATGTTTGAGCGTGACAATAATTTCAAATGTGTTTGTGACTTGAAAGTTTCCCTTCTGCTGCTTTATTGACCCATTCGGATCTTATTCCATGCTGCATTCAATGATTCAAGCAGTTTCCCAGTGATCGGACATTGTTCCTCTTCATTTCATGGAGTTTAAAAGTGAGGAATTGTAATCTAGAACTGTGTAAAAAAGACAAACCATTTGGAGCCAGGTGTTCCCCACGGACTCTATTTTTGTCTGGCTTCATACGTTATCACAGACTATGTCCCAGATACATATTTATATATTTAGAGATACAGAAACTCACTCGTCAAGTCGTGAAGGAAATCGTTTTCTTTTACTTTGATGTGTAAAAATGAGCACAGATGAGATGAGGACACATTCATATAAAACCGTTTGAGACGCTGTAACGCTCACCACACGTTTCTGTTCCCTCTGTTTGTGCAGGTACAACCTCAGCAGCAAGAGGTGGCTGAGCCTCGAACCCTCGGTCAACACGGTCACGCCTCGATACGGCCACTCGCTGGCGCTGCACGAGGTTTGTGGAGGAACTCGCATCCACGCCAAGACGCAGACGCAACACAAAATGATGATCAGTGTGCATTTCACATGCATGTGTTGTTTGTGTCGGCTGCACCGTGAATACGACGTCAAAGAGGACGAGAACATAACAGATGACAACTAAATTAAATCGAGGCGCTGGCAGAAAACGTTGCAACGTCCTCTTCCTGCTATTTGTGCTTTCAGCAGTGTGTCTGTTTGTTGTCTGGAACTAATATCTAAATCTTTGGGTTTTTTGATATACTGCAGTGAAGTGGTGAAGCAGTTTCTCCTCAGCCAAAAAGACTGTTAGCAGCCGCTGATGGAATAATAAATTGCAGCGAGGGAGAGGGGAGGATTCACAGGAAGACGCAGTCTGTCTGCTCTGTGGTTTGGGAGAACAGCGTTTGGGCTGCGGCGTTTGTAATGAACAAATTGCATCACAGCGTGTGTGACTGTGTCTTGAAAGTTAATGCGGGCTCACCAGACAAATCTGAAATGAAATCAGTGTTGATACAAAACGGATGGCGCCGATGAAAGTCTCGCAGCCGCGGATGCTGTCGCGGTTCGGTCTCTCAGGAGGACGTAGCCTCGCCGGTTCGTACAAAGCTGACGCTGCTCCGTCACCTTGAAATGCACAATGAGAAACACAAACCCGTTTTGTCATTGAGCTGATATTACATGTGAAACTGAGAAATACATCACGTTCCGGTATTATTTTACAATTTCTTTAACTAAGCTTTTCTTTGTGAGAAAATATACCAAATTTACCCAAAAATAAAATCCATAACTGAACTGGAATACATCGAGATCCATTGATTCAGTTTTTAGGATCTAATTCTGCTCCACTGTTGGTCTTTGTTTCAGGGAAAGATCTTCATGTACGGAGGAAAGATCGACTCCTCAGGGAACGTGTCCAGCCAGCTCTGGGTTTTCTACATCCAGAACCAGACCTGGGTCCTCCTGACCCCCCGGGCCAAGGAGCAGTATGCTGTGGTGGGACACTCCGCCCACATTGTGCCTTCCTCCCAGGAGGGGGGCGACCCCATCATGCTGGTTCTGTTCGGACACTGTCCTCTGTATGGTTACATCAGCCGGGTCCAGGAGTACAACATCGGTAAGCTGGACATGATGTCGGGGTTTCAGACAGGGTTGTCTCGAGCTTCTTTCAGGGGGCTGTTCCCGCCCCCCCTAGTAAAAAGTCTGGAAAACGCCAGAGTAAGTCCACGTGAGGATAAAGCAGAAAAAATGTCCAACAACAAACACTTCAGGATGAAAAAGGAGACGCACACGTAGAAGACGCCAACGTCAACTTGCAAAAACAGCAATATTCTATTTATACGTGATGTCCTGCCTCCTGCTGCTCCACCCAGGTTCCACCCCTCGCCTGAATGTTACGCACATTCCTGTTGTTGTGCGTCTGACCCGCACAATCTCCGGCTATGTCCAAGTGTGCAGTTGTTGTGTTTGACCACGTGTGTCCTTGCTCTCAGCCTTCAGCTTCTCCCTTGCTTGTGCTAATAAGCCTGACTGTGTCCGAGTGCCTTTTTATATATCAGTTTACAACAACAGCAAAGCAAAACTGAAAACATGAAGCTAACGAGATTTCGGTTTTCAATCCAATCCACCAAACACGTTGGCAGGAAACCAGACTTCATTAAGAGGCCTCGTCGTCTCAAAGCTGATCTGTCTGAGTCAATGGGAAGACGTGTATCTCCTGTTGGCTCACAAATAATTTGATAATCTTCACCTGAGCAGTCACCAATACAATCTGATGACTTTCTGATAGTACTCTTGTACTTGTAATGGGTTTTATGAGCAATACTACAAATATTTGTATCAGCTTATCTCTCTTTCAGTTGTAAAACGCTGCGTAAACTGAGTTCACAAACATTACATCCCTGCTGGCGCCAAAATCTCAATCCCCCACAAAACGCACCCTGAGACCTTGGACTGATTTCTCTGCTGCTCAGTGAAAGCTCCTCTTGTGTAACCCTGCAGCCAAGAACACGTGGAGCATGGTGTTTACGGACGGCGCGCTGGTTCAGGGCGGCTACGGCCACAGCAGCGTTTTCGACCCGGGCACCAGAGGCATCTACATCCACGGCGGCTACAAGGCCTTCAGCGCCACCAAGTACGGCTTGGCTGGAGACCTGTACAAGTTCGACGTGGACAAGAGGAAGTGGTGAGCTCTTCTGTTTGAAATGAATTTGTTCCTCTTCAGGCCTAAAAGTTTTATTAGAACTGCCCAAAGCTGATCGATAGCTCTGTGGCAGTGGAACACAAATAGACAGCACTTTGTAGTAGCAGCTAATCCTCAAGAAAAGTTGTAACAGCAGATAAAACACAGCTTTTCTGAACTTTTTTCCGAACAACCATCACTGTGCGTTTGTGTAGGACCATCCTGAGAGACAGCGGCTTCTTCCGGTACCTCCACACGGCGGTGATAGTGAGCGGGGCGATGCTGGTGTTTGGAGGAAACACACACAATGACACATCCATGAGCCATGGCGCCAAGTGCTTCTCCTCCGACTTCCTGGTCTACAGTCTGGGTGTGTAACACACACACACACACACACACTCACGGCCACACAACAGCAGCTCCTGCACTCCTCTCTCCTCGCCGCCCTTCTGCCGAGCGTGCATCGTCTTTTTGTTTTCCTGCACCGAGCTGCTCTGCATTCACACGGTCGCTCGGGCTCTCACTCGGGAGCTCTTCAGCTCGGCCGCAGTGTTTTGTTGTCGGACATTGAGCAGCTCCACTGAGCCAAGAGAAGGTCAAATGTCGCAGCTCGATGTACACGATGCTCGATGTGCAGCCCGCGCTCATACAAAAGAAGCCTAATAATGTGGTGTGGCGTGGTTCTGCCTCCTCACACTCCCAGTTAATATTTGTAGGTTCATGTATGATATGTGTGTACGTGAATCTGACAGAGAGCCTGAAACCCCGATTTTCCAGCCACAGACAAATTCTAGAACTGATCTGAGCAGATCTGTTCCATCGGCAGTCGCCAAATCGTTGTGAATTCCTCGAAGACGCGATTCCAGAGGCTCACTGTCACGTCGCCTGTTCTGACTAGATTTCTCCACGGAGAGAGTCTCGTGGAGCTGCAGCTCACACTTCCAGGTGAAGGTAAACACAAAGTGATGGAAGCTCAGACCTAGATGATTCACACCAGTGGCCTCGGGGGCATAATCTCAGGTCCCTACTTTTCTACCCTGTGTTTCATTCTTGTTCTCACCTCCTTTTATTGCTGAGATGCCCTCGGTCGAGATACTTAACCCTCAGCTCGTGTCACAGCAGAGAGAAGAGCGGCTCAGGTGTGTGCGTCTGGAGAAGAGCGATGGATTCATTGGTTCATTGTGAATGTTGTCGATTGCAGTGTAACTAATTCTAACCTGATTTTAAAGTTGGTTTTGTCTGCTCGGTCAGAAACTCTCCTGCCGCCCTCATCAACAGGCCTCCCTCTGCAGCGCTGCCATAAGCCGCTCATTAATCGTAGACTTCATTCCGCCTGGATGGGAAGGGGGGGTGGAATTCCCTGCCGCGAAATGGCCCCAAGACATTCTGTTTCTCTGTGTTATTACCAAGATGATTGACAGGAAGCGGAATGACAATCTCAGGGGCACAGGCACCCCCCCTTCCTCTCCCCTCCTCTCCCTGTGCAATCGGCTTTTGTTCATGAGAATTGCATGCTGGGACTGAAACCTCTCCAAACCGTTTGTGAGTGGCGTGAAGGTGAAGGCTGCAGCAGCACGTGTAGAGGCAGCACGTGAGTTTAATTCTCTGTAAAGTGGCCCATTTATACACATGTTCGTTACCACATGTCCTCGCTTGATTGGCTCAAAGAGACGAAGTCGTCTGACACTCGTCACTGCAGGAAGTGACTTGTTTTCATGACTTCCCTTTTAGAAATTTAAAAACATAAAATATTCGTTTACCCTTATTCCTGACCTCTCACTTTGTCTTTGAGCAAAAAAGACCAGCCAACAATTCTTCACACACACACACACACACACACACACACACACACACACACGCCAGCTGCAGGGTTGCTGTCAGCTACCTAATCGTCCGGTAATTACAGTCGAGACGGGCCGCACATCGAGGACTAATTGCCGCTCCTTAACAAGCCGAACTCAATTAGAGCGTGGAATTTAAGGGCCGTCCGCTGCCCTGACATTGGTGGATGGTGTGGTAATCAATCCCTGCTCCGAGGGGCAATGCGCCACTCCACCTGCAGTACCGCTGTGCGACAGCAGAGAGCACTGCCTGCCTGTGGACGATGAGCTCTGGGAGATGTCGCTCCCTCCTCTGGGAGAAGATGATGACTTGCACTGCATTGTACCAACTGAAGGTGATACACTGCAGTCGCTCCTCTGTGTTCCAGCCGCTTTGACTCTCAGCCTCACATGTCGGGTCTGTCTGTGGTTTCTTTTTTGTCTGTGCAGACACAAGATGGGTGCACACACTGTCACACACTGTCACACACTGTAGGAGCTTCATTTAGAAGTGAATCCATCACCAGACTCTGTCATGTATTTAACCAGGATGCTTTAACGTGGTGTTTTACAGGTGAACACATCTCAGTGTCTGACTTAATCTGAGGTGCATTTATTTTAACAGTTCCTCTTATATTCAGTATACAGGTGGATGGATTTCAACATGTTGCTCGGCTCTTGTCCACATGGAAATGCAGTTATTAACTCCTCCCCATCTTGTGCTTATCAGCTCTCAGCTGTCAGCCATATTTCAGCCTGTTTTCATATCAGCAAATAACTAATTAAACATTGAACAAACATTGGTGTGATAAGAACTCCCTCAAATTAATTTGATGTGGACTTTGTAGTTAAGTCAATGTCCCGTCCACAAACACTGAGGAGGCAGGGACCTATGCTGCAGCCAGCCACCAGGGGGCGATCAAGCAGTCCATCTTTATTTACATCTTTATTTATCTTAAAGAAAGACCCAGCCCTGAATGTTGGTGTATCAACACGCAAGTGCTCCTGTGTTTGTTGATCGTGTCTATTTCACCTCATTTTATTTCTCATCTATTGACCAAAGGAAGTGTGATCGGAAGCATTCCTAAAAAAGAAAAGATGAAACTTCTGAATCCACAGGGTTGACTGCTGAGCCGCTAACGTAATTATTGTATGAGATCATTTTCAATGGATGTCAGAGAAACTCATTCACTCGCCACCGCCGCTGCTCCTGTGGCCGCGCGGCGCCTCGGTCAAGGACATCTCTCTCCAACCGAGCTGTTGATTGACAACAGGATATGAGGCGTTAAAGGTCTCGCTCGCCACCAGAGGCATGTCAACTGCTGGAGACGCGTGTGATTGAATATGTGGGAGCAGGTCAACGGTCTGACCTCTCCGTCTTCCTGTCTTTGCAGCGTGCGACGAGTGGACAGTGCTGCCTCGACCGGACCTCTACAATGACGTCAACCGCTTCGGGCACTCTGCGGTCTTCAGTGACAGGTACTCACTCCGGAGCAGAACTTCATACATGGAGACGTTTAATGGATGGTTATTTTTAATTTAAATATTTGAAATGGTAAATGAAGTGGTTCACAGTGTCTCCTCACACCAAGAGCCCCCAAGATAATGATCGAATGGATGAATTACAATGTAGACATCAATTTAATCATCGCATTATATCCTGATCACAAGCGTCTAATTAACCTACTGGGATCTGCTTCTGAAGTGTCGTTGAAAATGAAGTCAGGGTGTTAATTTACAGTCTAAACATATCACATACTAATATGAGACGTTCTTATGAAGGAACCAGGTTCTTGTGTCTTTTTGCAGGAACCTGATTTCTGAACAAAAAGCCACGTTTATGATTTCAGGTCTGGGCGATCCTACACGTCTGGATTAAAGCCTGATCAGTTTGTCAATTAGTCAATTAAAAATCGACCCATATGAGCCGTCAACAGACAACGTTCACATAGAAACATGTTTATAAACTATATTAATTTAATTCAGTTGTATATATTTGGTCGTATTTGTGTTCTCTTATCGTGGCCGAACACTTGATGCTGTTGTTTTGCTCTACTTAACGTCATTTTTCCTCTATTTGCATGTTGCTATACATTGAAAATACATATTACTCCTTAAATATAAAATATGAACGAAGCGAGTACAGTAGAAATCGGACATGTCGCTGCAGTGCATGTAAACATGTTCTATGATTTTTCAGCTTTAACCTGATTTCCCTCAGTAACCTAGTTTCTCTCGTGAGCTTGTAAACCAGGGTGACAGGTTCCATTTCCTCTGTGGCCCACATGTGTTTAATTATGCACTCATGGTATTTAATGTATGTTGAAATGAACATGTGATGTAACCTAACGTGTTCAGTACGTACAGTATCTGCATTAGATGGAATTATGAGCTGGAGTGTGATTTTTCTTTTGAGGTCGACATTTTCCAGCTTCTCTAACGGGGAGATTACAGATTCCCTCGTTTCTTTTATTCATGATCACGTCCTTGTTGTTTTTTTTCCACGATCTGATTCATCAAGTCAAGCTCAAAACAATAGGGTCCTTATCACTTAAATATTCATTTCAAACCATAGACTGTTAATAATGATGCACGACTCGTCTCCACTTCCTCCCGTCGTATAATATATCTCTGATTTCCATCATCTTGGGCTTTTGACGTCAATTGGAGCCAGAGTCTGAGCAGCAGAGATCGAAGGGTGACAGAGAAAATAGATGTTTACTTTAAGTTTAGTCCATAACAAAGAGGAGGCAGGGTTTGTGACGTGTTCTGCAGCAAGCCACCAGGGGGCGACGGAGATAATTGGGCTTCACTTTTGGTGAGCTGTCGTTTATATATACAGTCTGTTTCAAACAGGTGAAAATGTTATTTTAATTTAGTAGAATACATCTCACAACCCTGACTGTTTCTGATTCAGGTATAATTCAGCTCCTTACTTCATAATAACTTTATAATCGCCACTGAACTTTAGAAGTGAAATCTTTTTCAGTAGAAATTGTATAAAAGTGATTAAAACAAACTTAAACATGCTGTGTCGACGAAATTTAAAAAATCTTACTCAACTTATTCTGTGTAAAATTTGCAGAATGTTGGAAAAAGACAAACAACTCATGGAAAAAGTACCATTATTAAAATACAAACCTCGTTACGTGACATTTCATTATCAGTCTGCACAGAACGGATGGTAACGGGGCGGCGCGCTGACCAGAAGGGATGAGTCATCGCTCGGCCTAATCTGCTTCGCCAGCAGAGCAAGACACAGCGATCCACATTAAATTATACATCCTGTCGTGGAGAACTCATCAAATATTAACACGAATCACCGTCTTCGAGTCGGTGCTCGCTGATGTCTCCTGGTCCTCAGGAGCAATTAAAAGTTTGCTCATCCACTCATTTATTCATCCGTCAAAACTTTGATTCAACACCATCACAAAAGACGAGCAAAGTTCAAGAGCGGCGATATTGAGCTTTATTTTAACGTTCTTTCCATGAGGAAGACATGAAAAAGCAATTCGCAGCGAGGCTTAACAGCATAAATGATCAAATAAGAAAATTGAAAAATGCAAAGCGGAGAAAACTGGTACTTTAAAGAAAAGAGCTGAGAGAAGGCGGAGTCTTGAAGGTCAGGTGTGAGTTTGAAGGTGAACCACTGATGACCGAAGGAAACATTTCTCTCGTTCCTGCTTCACTGAGGCAAAAATAAGCAACAGGAAATAACCCACATTTCAGCTTCTTCACTTTGGCCTCCAGCTGATCTTAGTATTGATTTTTAAGCTACTGCTCTTTTACCTTTTTTAAAGCATTTCTCGGTTTGGCTCCATCTCACTTTTCTCCTGCCAATAAATATCTGCTCTCACTCGGTAGTTTTGTTTTTATTTAGCTTTTTACTGCCTCCTTTTTTTAAAGTCGTCTATAACGAGTGCTGCACAAACAAAGGCTGTAATTGGCTTTACTCTTTTCAGAACAATTATAAATCCCCACAGATTCAGTGCATCCAGTTATTACTCTCAGCCCTTCACTTAAGTGTCTGTTCAGGTTTCAGTGGTCATCAAAACTCTAATTTCACTCATTGTATTAGAGTGGAGGCAGAAAGGCCAATATCTTACAATTTAAATGTGAAAGAGAAAATGTTTTTTGTTAAATTTGACTCCTTCCATCGCCTCGATCGTCTTCTATATCTTTTATAAATGAGAAAGGATTAAAAAATAGTGGTTAAATGATGTGATTCTTTGCAAGACTCTCACATTCTCCCCGTCCTGATCCGTGCACCCAGCAGGACGTCCAGAGTGAACAGCTTGAAGTGTGACCTCTATGATCCAAGGGAAGTTTTGATCACTGTGGTGCAAATTACCCATCCACAACCCCACACACACACACACACACGCTCACAGTAATCCCTGCAGCTGAACACAGGCCAGTGGAGAAGGATGTTCAAATATGCCCTGGACTTGGCATCCACACACTCACACACACACACACACACACACACACACTCACACACACACACACTAACATCAGGGGCGTCTGTCGGGTCCGTCCCCTCAGGAGGAGAGCTCTTGTTGGGGATTTAGCAAACCTGTGAGGCGGGTTGAGGCCCACAGAAGAGGAGCACCAGTAGGACTAAGCTTCTTTGGCTCTCGCTGTGAACAAAAGGTCCAAACTGGAGAAAATCGCGTGGTTGGAAATGACTTCCCTCCTTTCAACTCTTCCTCCCTGTAAACCTCTAAATCCCCCTTTTCTCCTCTTGTTCCTTTCCAGTGTGATGTATGTGTTCGGCGGCTTCAACAGCCTGCTGCTCAGCGACGTCCTCATGTACACCTCGCCCAGCTGCTCGGCCTTCTCCAGCCAGGCGTCCTGCAGCCAGGCCTGGCCCGGGATCCACTGCGTCTGGAACGGCACCCAGGGGACCTGCCTCCCCTGGGAGAGCAACGCCGGCGCACCTGAGCTCCAGCAGCTCCCGGCCTCCTGCAACACCAGATCATGTGAGTGACGTCGCCGCCGCAGTGAAATCCTGCAGTCGTGCGTTGTCTGCCAGGTGGAACGCAATATGGGTTTTTTTTGAAGATTCTTGAGTGTCTGCAGAACTCATCTGCAGTCGCCGCACAACTTTGAGTGACACAAAACCGCTTGTTTGTCACGGACTGAGGATGTGTCACACATCAAAGAGCAGAAATGACAGAAGATCCTGATAGCAGCGCATGTGAGGTTTGCAAATGTGGAAAGTTTGGCCTTGAAGCATCTTCAGAAACTGAATGTGCTGTAGGTTCTGTGTGTGTGAGGCTGTTAGTAACCTCCACCAAGGAGGTCGTCTTCACCTGCACTTAGTTCGGTAGTTAGCAGGATTACGCAAAAACTACTCATCCGGATTTAATGAGTATTTGTGGAGGGGTTTGGCAAAACCCAACAGAGAATCAATACATTTTTCACAGTTTTCAACATTTCTGCATAGAACAAAAGAAACATGTTTAACTTCCTATGCAGGATCTCGATGAAGAATATAATCAGAAAATTGGTGACATCTTCTAACATCTATGAACAGGGGACATTTTGTGCCGAACTGGGCAATGATCCATATTTTGTGAATCAAAATAAGTATATTTAGGGGGTGATCTTTATTTAGTTACTGTACGGTAACGAATATTGCTTTCAACTGTATCGTACCAAGTTCCCCACTAGTTTTTTTTTTTTTTTCTGATCTATCTGGATCTATTGGATTTAAATGTAGTATATATGGCTGAAACCTGTAAGTACCACCAATGTGCAGCTGAGAAAGGTAATGAACTACAAGGCCTTAATGTAAAAGGACAGTTAATGAATATTAATCACTTCTGATAGATAATAATTTATTTATTTAGCAGGTATCTCAATCTGTGGTTACAGCTCCTCACACGTGAGGATTGTTTGGATGTGAGTGTGTGTCCCTCCTGAGCAGATTTGTCCTATAAACACATTTCTCCACATCCAACATTTTATTAACTCTTCTTCACAATGACAGTGTGTCCCAGTGTTGCTGCCCGTGTGTGTGTGTGTGTGTGTGTGTGTGTGTGTGTGTGTGTGTCGGACAGGAGGAGGTAATCATCAAGGGCAGATCAGTCAGGTCTCAACGCTTCCCCCCCCCCTGACAGTTCTCTTCCATTCGCTCTTTTCTATTTGTCACAAAAAAAAATCCTCAGTTTCACCAACACCGGCCGGTTTCATCTTCCAGCGCCGGCCCCCACTGAAGTGCCGGCAGATGGAAACCGCGCTCTGGAATATCTTTCAATCCCATTAATAACCAGGGAGGCCCTCTGCTCCACTGCTGTCTGGCAATCACCCTGCTTCCTCAGAAGAAAGCTCACGTCCAGGAAGCTGGAGGAAGCAGCAGAAACAGAATAACGTCCACTGTTACAAATACCAAATACAGTCCCTGCACTTTCATTTTAGGGCTGTAGGTTGAATTTTAATGATAAATAGTTTCCTTGTTGCTCTGATGTAACACCCAGACTTCTGAAAAGAGCAAACATACATTTTCAACCAATTTCTGTCATTCATTAAAACCAACATCGTTGTGGTTGTAATCTCTGTCTGTGTCGTTAGAACACTGCTGATTGGTGGAAGCAGTCGTTAACCACATTCTTCCAAACTCTGCAGATGTGGATAGCGAGCGGTGCGACCAGTACACAGACTGTTACAGCTGCACCGCCAACACCAACGGCTGCCAGTGGTGCTCCACCCAGTGCGTTTCTCTGGGAAGCAACTGCACCGCAGCATCGGTAAGAAACCGGCGCCTCCTCCCACAGGCCAACTCAAACCTGCTCACCCTGCTGCTTGTCCACGTCTGGATGTATCAGACGAAAACTTTTTCTGGGGGACTGGTAAACTCCAACTGGCTTTAATGGTTTGAACAGTAAAGCTATGTTTAGTTTAAAGAACCCCTCCATGCTCCTTTTTCATGTCACAGAATCAAATCTGATGTTTAAATGGTCGTATCCTCATTTTCCCCACATAATTAGATTTAATATCAGTGGTCACAGGCTCTATGAATACTCATCAATCTGTGATTAAATCAATGGTTTGGTTTTAATTCTCCTGACTGCAGTTGTTTGATAAACTGATGCTTGAGGCTTGATTTACATTTGTGTCTTTTAATGAGGTTGAAACATACAATTAATGAGTCTTATTTTCTCCTGTCTCCTCTCAGGGGTCAATAGGGGAGTTTGACGTCTGTCCCCGGGACAATCCCTCCTTCGTGTGCAACAAGAAAACCAGCTGCAAGAGCTGCGCTGTCGACCAGAACTGTCAGTGGGATCCTCGCAACCAGGAGTGCATCTCACTGCCAGGTAACCGTGGACGTAAACTCTGTTTGATTAAATCCTTCTCATTTCTAAAAGCCTACAAACCTGCAGTGTCTGTAGAACCAACCCTTCCCTCTGTTCCCCCCCCGTTCCAGAAAACGTGTGCGGTGAAAGCTGGCATCTGGTGGGCAACTCGTGTCTGAAGTTCATCACGGCCAAGGACTCGTACGACAACGCCAAGCTGGCCTGCAGGAGCCACAACGCCGTCCTGGCGTCGCTCACCACTCAGAAGAAGGTGGACTTTGTGCTGAAGGAGCTGCAGATCATGAGCGTGGTGGTAAGACGGACAAGGGGGTTTCGGTCCTGGGGGGGTTTCCCGTCAGATCAGTTTGATATCTGGGTCTTCACATTAACGGTGAACGAGATGGATGTGGAGATAAAGTAGAGAATTACAACAAGAATATCAGATTAACCAGTGAGTGAAGAATAAAAGAAGAAATCCAGAAAGAGAAAACTACAAAAAGTCCTAAAAGAAACCATCATCCCTTCTTGTTTCTTGTGTTGTGACCTGAAAACATTGACCGCTGTGTAACTCTACAGTTATTGAACTCTGATATCTCCGTGGCCGCTCCCCTCTTTTGAAATGTTGTGTTTTGATTCTCCGCGGGTGAGCTGGGGTCGGATTCCTTTTTTTTGTCCGTCATCTTTGGACCAGTGAGCGTGAAACAAATCGTACATTAACAGACACAATCTTCCGAGCTCAGACGTCTCTTACTCGCTCCATCAGAGCAAACACACAGAGAAATCTATCCCAGCGATCGACTAACCGGCCCGAGCTGCTGTTTATTCCTCCAGATACACGTCACTTATCTACCGATACGCGTGAAGGATGGACCGACGTGGTGGCAGCAATCGTTTTATTGTTTGGAATCCGCACACAGAGAAAATGCACTCGCTGATAGAGGAAACAAACCTGCTGATTTCTTGTTGAAGGTGTTTTCCTGCAGCCTGTAGCCGCTGCTTGTGATGTTAACAATCAGTTGTTTCAATCTATTCACTTTCCTCAGCTTACGACTTCCCCAGTGTCGGGATTATGTGCTTTTCTCTCTTTAAATGATTGTAAACAAGATCGCTTTAGATTCTCCACTGCCAGACAAAGCAGAGGAATTTGAAGACCTCTCCTGGGTCTCTCTATAGAGACGACTAAATAATTAAAGACAAGGAAATATAGAAGATGAATGAATAATTGAAATTATTGTTAATTCCGTCTTTCAATGTTTCCATTATGTGTCCTGGAAATCCTGGAAGTGTTCTGTACTAAAACAAGAACCAAGGCAGTGTCACCGATTTTCCTTCTGTTGAGGGGAAATGTTTTTTAGAAGCTGCATTATGGGTAAAATCACGGCTTTAAGCATCTCAATATTTTAGTTCATGTCCACACTTTGAGTCGAGTGAAGAGTTTTACATAATCCCAAATGTTTCCGAGTAGAGTAAAGCTCCAACAACCCACTCTGCACTCGCGTGGCACACGGTGTCGCATCCTGCTGCGCTTCAGCTTCAGTTCCTGTGTCGTTCCCCCAGCAGGTGAAACTCTGCCATCCCTCACCGAGGCCACCCGGCAGCAGCGTGAGCCGCTCGTGAACCCACACGGTGTCCCGGAGTCACCAAAGGACAAATGTAGAGCTGGAGCTAAATCAGACAAAAGACACGAGTCTGAATCCAGGAGTATTTTCCATCCATACTAATGTAAATTCCCCCTGTTGGTCTAAATTCAGTTCAGGGGAAATCTGTGTTTAAATGCAGAGAAGACGAATTAAAAGCTCCGCAGCTCTGCAACGACATCAAACTGTCCAGGCTCAGAGACTCCAACATGCCTCACAAATCTTCACCGTCGTGTCATATTGACGTCGCCGGCGCTGTTAAGCAGCTCCGGCCGTTTCCAGGCGACATCAATCAATCCGAAGAAATGCGAGTGAAACCCGACGGAGCAGCGATTTGAGTCCGTGAGAGATGAGCTCACTTTGTTTACTACGACTGCAGCAGCACGGCCATTGATTAGAGATGGGACGAATAACAGGAGTCAAGTCCGGTGAAGTAAAACTGCTTTTACTGCTGCTCCGTCACTCCGGTGGAATTTATGTCTGTTCAGGTGAAAAATGTTTTTTGGGGTTGTTTCTTACCGCCTCGGCAAAGTTGTAATTTCTGACCCCAACCGCGGAAAAAGAAAATGATGGCTATTAAAATGTGTCTGTCATTGATTTTCATCAGTCTTCAGCTGCAGAGTAACTTGAGACACTTTCTTTTAATGCCTGCATGTCGGTGGGTTATGTTTTTGGGTCGTCCCATCGCCGTGACCACGATATCACGTGGATGGATTGTGGTGGTCAAAGGTCAAGGTCGGTGTGACCTCACCGATGAATCAAATCACAACCTCGTTTTTGACTCTGCTCCTCTGCTCCTCTGCTCCTTCGCAGTACAAGGCCTCTGTGACGCCCTGGGTGGGGCTGCGGAAAATCAACGTGTCGTACTGGTGCTGGGAGGACATGTCGCCCTTCACCAACACCACGCTGCAGTGGCTGCCCGGGGAGCCCAGCGACGCCGGGTTCTGTGGCTACCTGGCCGAGCCGGCGTCCAGCGGGCTGAAGGCTCAGACCTGCATCAACCCGGTGAACGGCAGCCTGTGTGAACGACCAGGTGAATTCAGGATCCAGGGACAGACGAGCTGCTCTGTTTTCCTCATGTAGTCAAACCTTTTGTTATCCCAGTGCCAGAGCGAGCTTGACTCCCACTGAGCGTTCCAACTGCTCACACCACTTTAATACGAATGTTCCACAGCCAACCACAGTGCCAAGCAGTGCAGGACGCCGTGCGCCATGAGGACCACGTGCAGCGAGTGCACCAGCAGCAGCAGCTCGGAGTGCATGTGGTGCAGCAACATGAAGCAGTGCGTCGACTCCAACGCCTACGTGGCCTCCTTCCCCTTCGGACAGTGCATGGAGTGGTACACCATGAGCTCCTGTCCACGTAAGGCTCCTCTTCATTCTTACACGTTCATTCACAGCTGTGATCTGACGATGCATTAAGGATTTGGGCAAAACACAGATATTAGTTTCATCAAGGTCATATTTAAGAAAGTAAAAAAGGAAAATCCTCTAACTCTTCGTCAGGATCGGGCCCAAAATGTATTGATTTCTTTCTTGATTCTTTTCCTTCAACCAGGTTTCATTAATATCTGTTTGGTAGTTTTATTGTAGACAAACAAATCAACAAATGGACAGAAGCAAAAACAAAACCTCCTTGTTGGATGTTATAAGTCATTTAGACTCCTTCATGATGTTTTACACTATATAGACAGAAAATTTAACAGTTTTTTATTGATATTGTTTAATAGCCCTGTGGCGAGGTGCTTGATAGAGGCAGGATATTACCCGTCCTTATTAATATGTGTGGCACTGAGCATGTAAATATGAATAGTCGAGGGGTTAGTTGTTAGTTTGCTACTTTTAATTTGAGTGAGCAAAGAAATTAACAAAATATTTGAGATGATTTCAACAGTTTCTTCAAAACCTCCGGACTTGGTCTTTGAGTTTCATCTCCTCTCCATGACAGTTTTACGGGGGCTGTAGTTTCTGAATTAATATCTGATGATAAATTCCAAGTCAGTGAAGATAGAAAAAAAGTGTTTCTTCATATAAACATGAAGGATAAAGTTTCCAGTAATGTGTGAATAATTCATTATTCACAGTGGATCTTTGATTTCAGCACCGAAATCACATTCGTCATTTTGGGGGAAATTTCCGAGGAAATTAAAAGACCAATCAAAAGAGGCTTTACTCGTCTTTGCTGTGGGATTCTTCATTTCTAATCTCTCTCTTTGAGAATCATCGATGTCGTCACGAGAGCCGCGCTGCGATGTTTGCTCCGCAGCCTTCGCCGCAGAATCTCCAGACTCGCAGCCCCGATGATCACACATAAAATGTTGACTCGAAAATCTGTCTTTGGATTCCTTCTGCCCGTTTCCCACTTCTTACTCTGTTTACTCCAAATTGCAGTTGCCGCCATAGAAACGCACTTTCTTTCTTTAACGTGTGGAAGTGTTGCGACAAGTGCATGTTGTGTATATACTACACAAATAAACCTGTATAACCTCCTCTCAGTGAGGATTCATGAGGTGCAATCTTTGAAATGTACAAATACGTATAAGAAAGTAAAAGCTGATGTAAATCATCAATAAACTCGGCCACTCGACCAGATGTAACTTCATCGGATGGAAAAAAGCCCTAAAAGGCAAAGTTCTCTGTACATACTCGTGGAGCAGAGCAAATTTTTAAATATTTGGGTTGTTTTAATGTTCGTTGAGCCGAGCACATTAAGCTCTGGCTCCTCCACTAGTTGAGATTAATGATGGTTTGATAACGTGGCCCGTGGCTGGTGCGCGGTTTGGGGACGGTGCAGAACAGAACCGGTCAATTAAGCACAAATTGTTGCTCAGAGCCATCGACAGAGAAGCGACTCGAAGGGTTGGGAATTAAAACAGACAAATATCTGTGGAGAGCGGGTGGAGAGAACCAGGGGCTCGGGGAGGAGACGGTTATTAATTAAAATGCTCAGAAAGATTGGACATTACTTTCTTATGGTTTTGAGATATGTCTGGGCACTTTGGTCTTCATTGATAGGACTGAGTTTTAGATGTGAAAGGGAGAGAGAGAGAGAGCAAAGGGCCGAGACAGAATCGAACCTGTGGCAAAATATAGGCAGCTCTGTTTTTTACAAAATGATACAAGTTGATTTCCAAAAAGTTAGCATCCCAAAAAACATCAGAACGTATTTTGAGATGTGTAGTTTATGAACTGTTCCTGCGTCGTGTGTGTTTCAGCGGAGAACTGCTCCGGGTACAGGACGTGTGGCCAGTGTCTGGACCAGCCCGGCTGTGGTTGGTGCACCGACCCCAGTAACACGGGCAAGGGCCAGTGCATCGAGGGCTCGTACCGCGGGCCCTTCCAGACGTCCGTCCCGGCGCCGTCCACCCTGCCCGGTCTGCTCACCAGCTCTCAGCCGGCCCTCAACGCCAGCATGTGTCCCAGTGAGGCCAAATACAACTGGTCCTTCATCCACTGCCCGGGTAGGAGAGGCTCGTGGTTAATGGTGTTAATGGCAAAACTTACTCAGACTTGAATCCTACACAGTGAGTTTACTTAAATGTCCACCTGCTCCAAATACCAAGCAGAGTAGCGTGCTCCCGTAATGAAACTCCTCCCACAACCGCACCGAATCACAGGAGCAGATGTTCGGCCGGTCATAGTGATTGTTTTACCCATTAATTACACCAGAGTGAATTAATGGAATTAACTTCCCAATAAACTGCAGTGGCTATTGTGACGAGTCTCAGTTTAATAGATCCATCAGGTTCAATCTCCACAAGTAAACCTGGCAGGCAGAGAAAAGCTCACTTTACTGTACATTTAACGTACAAATCCTGTGTGTGTGTGATGTTCACGCAGTATTTTGCTCCGTTTCCTTTCCTCCGCAGCTTGTCAGTGTAACGGTCACAGTCAGTGCGTCAACGAGAGCGTGTGCGAGAAGTGCGAGGACCTGACAACCGGCCGTCACTGCGAGAGCTGCATCTCCGGCTTCTACGGAGATCCGACCAACGGGGGCAGCTGCCAGCGTGAGTATCCGCGGGGGCCGCTCGGCCCCGGCGGTAAATCAACCAGTCAGCCACGGCTTCGTTTAACTTGCCAGTGTTTTACAGTTCAGGTTTATGTCGGCCATTTTCCTGATTCCCGGCTGCGCAGTAAAACGTTCCCCTGGGATATTAAAGATTTACTCCGCTCTGCAGCTAATACTGACAGTCAGTCAATCGGACAACAAATCAATCGTCCGGTTCTTCCACAGCTTAATTGAGCTTACCTATATATTACTTTTACTCGTTTTCTTTACCTCTCACTCCACATGGCCCTCAGGTGTGTGTATATATATGTGTACTTAGTCAGTGACAGTCAATCAATACACTAGTATTTCTGCATATATTCATCTTGTTAGTATTATACATTCATTGTTTATAGAGCAAACTGCTGCTCTGGGTTTTCACAGACATGTTTCACACTAACACATCTGATCCTAACCCTGATTTAACGCATTATGAACATTAAAGAGAGCAACATCCATAACTCAATAAGGAAGTAATATACAAATGATCAAGATAAACACATAAACATGAATTACTATTCATTGCTCCACCAGCTGTTGCACAGGATTTCTTCACATCCAGCAGATGTTACTGCCCGGAGGCTCGTTCGTTCAAAAATACATAAAATAAACCGCATTAATGCAAAAGATGAGCAACGTTAATGTTTCACCCCCCAAACCACCGATCCTAACTGAACATCTGACATCTGGGATGTGGGATGTCTCAGCAGAGAGGGGTCGTGGTTAGTTTCACCTCGGCTCTGGAACCAAACATCTGGATTGGGTTGGACCTCTTTTCTCTCCTTGGGGACGATCCTTGAGCAATTAGTGTTTCAGACACGATTAATCTGACTCTTGGTTGAACAGATTTCCGAGTATCTGTCCGTCTTGGAGTCTCGGGGTGTGGTTCTGAAAAAGCAACAGGGGGATATTAAAGCAGACTTGCACTGAAAGCCGCACATTTTCCATAACTTTACTGATATCTGGGTGAGTGACGGTGAACTGGGAACATGCGGCTGCATCTGGGGATTTGAACAAAAGTCCTTTCAATTGGATAATTTATATTCAACTTCATAGTGTTTGTAAAGTATTTAGATACTAGAAGATATTTATAGTTCTACTACAAATAAGAGGAACTGACACGTGTTTTTTTTTTTCCTTAACTTTAAATTTGCATGTTCTTGAATTTGTTTTTCTCTCGTTCAGCCTGCAAGTGTAACGGCCACGCCAGCATGTGCAACCCCAACAACGGCAAGTGCTTCTGCACCACCAAGGGCATTAAAGGAGATCGCTGCCACCTGTGAGTTTTACGACGCTCATCCTTCCTCCTCCTCCTTCTCCTCCTCCTCCTCCTCCTCCTCCTCCTCCTCCTCTCCTCCTCTCCTCTCTCTGCCACGCCTCTGCACTCCCACATTTCCTTCTCCTCTTCTGCTGTGTTGGCACTTTTAAGAAAAACCTTGTAACCGTAATGTCTCTGCAGTTAAAATCTGCCTGCAGGGAGAATGGGGAGCTTTCTTTTTTTAGTCCATCACATGCATTACTAGTGACACCACATGCTAAGATTTAGATAGCACACTGGAGTGGTACTTACAGGTCCATACAGAGGCCCTTCAAATAGCTCTTTATCACTGTGGGAGGAACCTGAGTCTAGATTCTGGGGATTGTGATTACCCATCAGGCAGTTTGTCAGTTAGTGTGAGCGACTGGTTCATCGCTGCTCTGACTTGAGAACTGTTTACGAATCAGTTTACGAATATGAAATCTCTTCCTGCTCCTGAGGTCCTGTCCACACTGATGTGGATATTTTTGCAAAACCAACTTCTTCCTCTGCAGTCGAGCCTCCGCACGGAAAAACACTGTTTTAATCACTAAAACAGAAAGAGTTTGATATGTGCATCGAAAGAAACAACAACTAACTGACTGAAGAAGGTCGATGAGCATGCTCCCAGTGTTCTCCTCTGATATTTGAAGTATCGTTGATGTAGACCTTACTGCCACCTACTGGCTGTTGGTTTTGTTTCTTCGTCTGAAAGGAGATATTTGTGTAAATTGAAGGGCGTTGTTTTTAAAATGGAGGGGGAAATATCCGCTGCAGTGCAGACGAGGCCTGAAGTTATTGAAACGCCTCATTAGTTGCACTTCCACATTCGCATTATGCCTCGCTAGGAACTAGCCAGGCATGCCCCCCCCTTACAATTCCAGGTAAAGCGAGAGTGGAGGCCGACATTTGTGTGTCAATGAGCCAGTCGGCCAATCAGAGCAGTGTTTTGAGACTGAGAAGAGGAGCTGCAGAAATGAACAGTGTGAGAAGAGTGATGTGTTTTCTGAGCATTAGAGCATTTAAAACTTTTCAAGTAACACAAATCATCAGCCTGAATATGAGCAGAATATGTCTCCTTTAAAAAAAGAGCAAGATAATTGACCTTATTAAGAACTGACGTGAGCAAAGGTTTGATGATACCAATTAAGTAATCATAAAAGTGTTTTTGCAAGTTTCAAAATAAGGGAAAAAACTTTTTTTTTGTGTGAATAATTACACCTGCAAGGCCACAAGCAAACCTGTGTGAGATTTTAAGAAAAGATTCTTCCACCCATCGTGTCCAGCGTGTTTTGAGTTTTTTCTTATTTGGCAAACTACAGCAGCAGCTGTTCATTAGCGCTTGCAGCTCTGTTTCTTAATATTTTCCAAACCCAGGCCTTCATTAGCACACTGCCTCCGAAACCCATTACAACTCCAGCTAATGTTTCACAAACGAATTGGTCATCGGTGTGAAAACGGGGTCTTTTCTGAAACCAAGTTTAAATCCCCGAGGTTTCTTGTAGCTGTGCGTGATGTTCGTCATCGTCACCCGGCCTCGTTCTCTTCTCGTCTCATTGTGATGTTGCTCTCGCTGATTGAAGGTCAAGAGTCGACTGTGTTTTCTCACTGCTCTTCTGTGTGATGCAAGTATTTACCACTAAATTTAACCATCCCAATTCACCTTCCTCTCCTTCTTTTCTGTCGCCGTCTTTCCTTTCTTTTCTCCCCCTATTTTATTCTTGTCCCATTTCTCCCCATCCTTCCTCCACCTCTCTCTCTTTCAGGTGTGAAGTGGAGAACCGTTACCAAGGCAACCCCCTCAAAGGAACATGCTACTGTAAGTGGAATTCCAATTAACAACTTGAGTGCGGGCGGGGTTGGGCAGCGTCGCGTTAAGAAAGCCCTGTGAGGCCCGACTCCTCTTCCTTGTTCGGGTCAATGACGAGACGGCTACATGGCTCCTGAATCAAAGCGGGTCTGGAGTAGTTTGATGTTTAAAGAAGTAAAGAAACCGCCGCTTAAAAAAAAAAAAAAAAAGAATGAAAAGGAGTCGCAGGTGGGAAGAATCGACGAGGAGACGCAGATGAAAGTGAATCTCAGAAGAATGAGGAGCTTTGAAGGGGCTGATTTCCTCTTTCCCCCGCTGCGACGGCGATCCCGTGGTCCACACTGCAGATTAGCCTCCCGTCATTGTTATTCCTGTCAGTTGTGGTGATGGAGAATAGAATAGAAGTAAAATAGGTGATTAAAACAAACTGCGTCCTCACGGCTCTCAAACACTTGACTCCTCAGTACAGAAGGAGGTCGAATGGTTACAGTCGACGACCTTGGACGACCTTCACACAGACGGAGAATCAGCTCATGTCCTTTTTGACTCGTCTGTTCACAACAGACATTTCTATCAACAACCTGAACTTTATCTTTATATATATATATATATATATATATATATATATTTTTTTAAGGGATTTTTCTCCACTTTTACAGAAAAAGATCAACAAGTTTTAAGTCTTGGATTCGCTGCTTGTCTCTGTTTTTATGTGACTGTAAATTCAGGATGTTCTTCTCATACATAACATCAGTAGAAAATTGGTATCAACTATCTTGATAATCTAATTAATTAATATTGCAATTAGTTTAGAACGTTTTAGCAAAAAATAACAAACATTATCTGTGTGGACTTTGCTTTTCATCCTTTTTTTAAAATTATTTATATATTACTTTTTATCTTCACTGAGATTATGTGTTTGCCTCTGTCCTTTAGCTTCTTTTTTAGAATAATCACTAAAGAGATTAACACAAAACATGGTGAACACATTATTTTAGGGGAATCCAGACAAAGGAATAAATCCAGAAATATTTTATAAATGTCTTTAACATTGCATTTTTGCATTTGATTCGGAGGTATGAAATCTCGGTGCCATTCTACCTGTATATTGAACGTCCTTTGGTTTTGAATCGGTTGCAGATGTTATTTCCCTAGCATTGATTTGAAGGAGCATGAGAAAGCATCTGAGCATCTTGGGCTGCAGCAGCCGGTGTGGCCGTTAAGTGACAGAGGAAATGAGTTTCCCTCCGCAGGTCAATAACGTCTGGCAAGAGAATGAGAAATGGATTTTAAAAGTTTCCAGATCATGAGAGGTGGAAAGAAAAGAGTTGGTGGTACCTCCCGAGTACATGTATGAGATATATGTATGAGTATGTATAGTTTCTTTCCCCGAGCGGCGTCTGAATACATTTTCCTGTGTGACTTTCAAACTGGGACTGATGGAGCTATTATTCTTCTTCTTCTTCTTCTTCTTCTTCTTCTTCTTCTTCTTCTCTTGTAATCCCCTGCACGCTCTTCCACACCCACAACTGCGGCTTGATCACCTCCATCAGACACGCTCCTTATCGACTACCAGTTCACCTTCAGCCTGTCGCAGGAGGACGACCGCTACTACACCGCCATCAACTTCGTGGCCACGCCTGAGGAGGTACGTCCCTGACAGTGAACGCCCCCGGCACAGCAGCTGTCACCTGTGTTAGGATTTAAGACGTTAAAGTCGACACCACATGATGACGATGATGATGATGATGATTTGGTTTCTCCGTCTTCGCCTATTGTCAAACAACTAAAGTTCCTTCGTAGGACACTTCTCCATTTGTATCTTTAGCATTTTAGCTTTTCAAGAGCTGAAAGTAACAGAGAAAAAAAATGTGAAGCACAACTGAGTACAAGTATTTTAACACTTCCCCCAGTACAAGTCACACACACGCACACGCCCACGCACACACACAGAGACATTAACGACACCCGACTGAAGTGTGATGTGAAGTGTGAACTCCACTCGTCTCACAATCACACAGATGTTTTCACAGCTAACACAAGCTTGCCCGGTCCTGTTTACCTGCTGCAACATCTGCAGCTGAAACTGAAACACCAGGATCTGAGAAAATATCCCAGATGGTATTTCCTTCCCCCCCCCCCAACAAATTCTGAATTGATCCCTTTATCAGCGAGAGCTGTGCAAAAATAATTAGCGAGTGGAGATAATGTTTATGGTGAATATTTATATTTTTCCTATAATTTGATGTAAATGCATTAGAAACTAAATGTTCTTGTCATTTCAAAATGCTTTTTGATTCGATTTTTCAGGCAAAAATAATTGATCGTAAATTTAACAATGGCTACAATATGTTTATTATTTAATTTTGTAAATGTTAAGATGGTTAGATGTTAAATTATGGATTCTCTTTAAATTAAACATCTCCACTAGAGCAGTTAAAGTGAGGGAAGCTAATCAATCATTCACTGACTCGGCCTTTTCAATCAATCATGATCTTCAATTAAGTTTTCATCTTCACCGCCTTGACATGATCGGAGCTGATATCACTTCACCGCTGCACTCACCGTATTTTAATAGATCTCATTTCCGTCACTGATTTGTTGCTCAAACATTTGTTTTGCTAATTCCGCTTCCATTAGCTGTGTAAATTGACTCTGGCCTGCAAGACAGTTACTGTTTGTGCAGCTGCGAACGGAACTGAAGCTGCAGAGGGGGGGGGGCTGTTCATGTCTAACTGTGGAGCAGAGCAGCCTTTTTACCTGGTGTGGATTTTATCAATCGGTTTGTAGCTCACCACAGAGTTTGTGTGATATTTGGACATATGATGGTGGTGATGGTTGTGTCTCCTCTCTTCCTCCTCAGCCCAACCGGGATCTGGACATGTTTATAAACGCCTCCAAGAACTTCAACCTGAACATAACCTGGGCCACGAGCTTCAGTGGTAGGTCTCAGTCCGACGCTGCTGAAACCCAGAACTGCCAAATGTTTAGATAATCACACAATCATCCACGAGTCAAAAAGGCAAAGACTACGCTGAATCTAGACCTTCAAATATGGGGACTTGCTTCTTTTCATATTTGAAGATCTTTAGAAATGAACTGTTTTAAGTTCCCCCCCCCTCCAACTCTGTCCCTCCTCTCCGTTCTTCTTTCTGTCATTTAGCAGGAACTCAGACCGGCGAGGAAATCCCCATCGTCTCTCGGAGCAACATCAAGGAGTTCAAGGACAGCTTCTCCAACGAGAACTTCGATTTCCGCAACAGCCCGAACATTACGTTCTTCGTCTACGTGAGCAACTTCACCTGGCCCATTAAGATCCAAGTAAGCTTCAGATCCGCTCCGCAATATAACGCCTGGTACGATTGGAAATAAAGTTTGTTCTTCCATGAAAGACTTTGACATTGTAGTCAAACTGCATTCGATGCAAGTGTCATGCATGTGTAATCAATTCCTGGTGAAATAATCATCACTCCTGTAAAAACCAAATTCAAATATGGAATATTAAATGTATTCATTTGATTTATCCGGGGACACTCACCTGGAGATATATCTTGTGCAACTTTAATCTTGAATAAATATATTTAGCAAAGCACATTTTTCTCTGTGTTTGAGTCTCTCAACCTGAAACACAAACACTGTTTTAAGACAACAGAGACAATTTACCAACAAGTGTGTTTTGAATATGTGCAACTTGCATATAAACCCAGCTCCACATGTGTTCTTTCAAAGGAGCAGTGAGGCTGTGGTCAGTTCTAACTGGGACTCCTCAGCTCCCCCACCCCCCCCGATTCAAAAGCCACTTTTCTTTACAAAACCAAAAGAGTTGGCTCGTAAAATGTGAAAATGTGAAAATGTTGGCAGCCGCCATTAAAATGTGGTCAGCGGGGGTAAAATAGTTTCCTGCCCTGAGTGTGGAGGAGCTTGTCCCCGGTGTTGATGTGGCTCGGTGGCAGACGCTGTGAATAGGGCTCTGCTGTGTGTGTGTGTGTGTGTGTGTGTGTGTGTGTGTGTGTGTGTGTGTGTGTGTGTGTGTGTGTGTGTGTGTGTGTGTGTGTGTGTGTGTGTGTGTGTGTGTGTGTGTGTGTGTGTGTGTGTGTGTGTGTGTGTGTGTGTGTGTGTGTGTGTGCTCGCCCGGTCGCTGGTTGTGTGCGTTTGTGCTGCTACAATCGCCGCTGCACTCGGTGAACCACGGCCGTGTGGACGGTGCAGACAGACCCGGCCCTCAACACGTTGGCAGCAGAGATGTGCTTACACAATAACTTAGTGTTCAGGAAAATGCAATCGCAGCAGAATCGGAGCCGACTTGTTTCACTCGGTTGATTCGTTGTGGATTATTTTCTTAAATGTGTAAAAACCTGTTCAGCTCTTTGGTCGTAGTCGGACACATTTCATGCTTTTATCTTTCTCATCCATCTCTATTGTTTTCACCCTTTTTAAACTGACCATGTGTAAATAAACATGGACAACATGGCTGCTCCCTAAAAGTGAAGCCAAACTGTCTTGATCACCCCCTGGTGGCTGGCGGCGGTACAGGTCATAAACCCGGCCTCCCCCTTTTGGTTTTGATTATTTATTTGATGCTTTGAAAACGGGATTAAAAGTCAGAATTGGCAGCTGAGACTGAATTGCTATTGTTCCCGAGGTATATTGTCAAGCTGAAGAGGTGGACTAGACTATTATCGTAGTTTTCATCACACGTGTGCGTGCACAGTTGGTACTGGAGAGTTGTTGCAGCTCGACAGGGGACAGGACTCACTAATACATAGTTTGATGCGGTGCCAGGACTGACTGCTGTTGGTTTCAGAGTGCGCGGCCCTCTGCTCCTGGCCTTTGTGTGCAGCGCTGCCCACATTTGTGCCTCTCCAATCAGTTCTGGAAGTGATTTGACTGGTTGCCCTGTGCAAGCTCCTTCCCCTCCGCCCTCCTCCCGCAGGGGAGAAAAATCCTGCCTCCATCCCTCCATATCCTGCCTTGTGAAGGCTTTTGAGTTTTCTCAGCTTCACAGCTCCAGCTGCTGCCAGCCAGCCTCGGGAGGTCACCGGTGCAGCTCCACAACTGAGCTGAGCAGAGGGAGCGTGCTCCTCTCAGCTTCCTCTGGTCCAACTCCCCTCCTGCACTGCTGGGTGGGATCATGTAGAAGATCACCCCTGTCTTTGAAACTAAAGCACGCAGGTCTGCTAGCGTGTCGTTTTTTCCTCCTTGCACTCATGGAGCTTTACCTTCGTCAGCGAGGTAACATTTTCCACTTGTTTTTCTTTCTTTTCCTGCCACTGCTCCTCGACTCAAAACCAGATTTTTTTACCGTTTCTTCTTCGTGATATCTTTTCTTTTGTTGCTGTTTTTCCTCGCACTCTGCCAGCCTGCAGTGGGTTCCTGCACTGTGTGTGTCTGTTTGTGTAGGTGTGTGTGTGTAATGGTAGGCGGTTGATCCTTTAGTGTTGGCAGGCAAAGATCGGATTGTTGGACTGTTCATAAACAGCAGCCGAGGAGAGAGCAAGGGCAAAGTGGAATGTTAAGTTGAAACACATGCTGCATTCAGATTCAGATGGGCCTGTGTGCAAGCTAAGCCTTCTCTCTCTCTCTCTCTCTCTCTCTCTCTCTCTTCCTCCCACCCACCCTCCGACACACCACCTCAAGGTTGCTTCTGTTTGCCTTCACGTGGTCGGCAGCAGCGTTGGAACAGCACACACACACACACACACACACCATTTGTTTTTCCTCCATTTGCACTGACTCCACTTGTTGCCTTCATCCTCCCAATGTGTTGCACTGAAATAACAGTGCATATTATTTTACCCACGAGGCTGAACAGTGCAGCAGTTGTTTCTCCCCTAATATACATCAAGTAAAAAACTGCACAGATGTTGGAGTGAAAAATCATTTTGACTCGCCCAAAAAAATGAGCTGGTCAAAGTGAATTCAGTGACGACTTCATCACAGTCGAGCAGATCGCATCATCAAAGCAGAATCGATTGCGCTGAGATTAGCCGACAGGAAGTCTCCCTCCTCCTCCTCTTCTTCTTCCTCCTTCTTTTCTTTCTTGATGAAGAATAGATTTGAATTTAATGATGTTTGTAATGAAAGGCAAATCCCAGCCTAATTACATTAAAGAGCTGTGATCTCCTGTTCCGTGCCTTAGTGAACATGTCATGATATGGTAGAGATTAGAACAGCTTCCAATTTAATACCCCGGTGCGGAGTAGCAGCAGCTGCAGCCATCAGCTGGCTGGGCCGAGCGATGTATCTGTGTAGTGTTTATCTGGGACATGCATGGCTGCCTGATGGGTGCGTCTCCGTACTGATCACACAGCGAGAGAAGGAAACAGAAACACGGGGGTTTTGCCAGCTTGTGGCAGGAACAAACTAGAGCCAGCTGCATGAATTTGAATCGAATTATCCGCCAACAAATTTAAAATAAAAAAGATATAATGCGTAATGAGGAACACAACTTCAAATTAAACATTAAAAAAATGTCCCCTCAGTTGTCACTAATGACTTTAATAAAGAAGTCTCTGTAATTGACAAACTTGGAACCCGCACATCCACCCTCATGTTTCATCTCCCCCATATTGGAAACTCTGATCCTTTCCTTCTTCTTTGTGGAACCTGTTGCTTGGCCCCTCTCTCACACTGATAACGAACGTAGAACAAGAGGCTGTCAGAAGCCATTAAAACGCAGAACATCTCCCGTGTTAACGCCCGGCGGCCGGCTGACAGGCCCCGCTGCGAGTTCCTCTGCTGCCCCTAAAGAGTCACCCTCTGCTGGGCCCGTAACGAGAGCGTCACCCGGGCCTCCCGCCGCCACCATCAGCCTGCCTCCCGGTGGCAGAGCACGCCACACGGCTGACACTCGAGATTACTACAATAACTCTTATCGCACGTCAGTTGTGACACGACGCTAAAGCAAACATCACTTTTTTCCTGCGTTCGAGGGAACTTGGCGTTGTCCTTGTCGGGGGCTATCGTGTCACGATACGAGAGAATTATATGCCGATAATTATAAGTGGCTTCGTTAAGGCCGCTGTCACAAAGTGCTCCAGTTTTTCTCTCCACCAACTGAACAGAGCTCTTTTAATAATTCCCTGTAAAAAGACTCCCTGCCACTCACAGCTCCACACAAGCTCCGGCAGTTTTTACTTTAATCTTTTTCGTTTTTTTCCGCTTCCGTTTACATTCATGAGTGTCGAAGGTAAAATATTCCCTCCAAACCATTTTCCTCTTAATTGCCACTTCCTGACTCGCTGTCTGACTTCAGCTTCAAGGGTAATTTAAAAAAATGTCTCTGTGCTGTTCAGTGGAGGAACATGGAGGGCTGTGTTTACACCAGTGAACAGAATCAGAAAGGCTCATCACGTCACATGGCTTCATTTTGAAGGAGACGTATAATGCTGACTCACTTTTTCTTTTCTCTAGTGTGGATGTAAAAGTTCTACAACGTAAAAAACACAAAAGCTGTGGAAACACCTCGTCATTAGCTGGCGAGACACTTCCGCACCTTCGTGATGTCACGTTTTGGCACAAAAGCCGAACATTTGCATAATTCCCACCTATTAGCTGGTCTGACACGCCCCCTAACAAAAGCCAGGTAGAGGGAGAGCAGCGGCTGACATCTTGCTTCACGTCACTGTCACTTCAATACGTTTGAATGCAGAGCAGCTGGTCAGATAAAAGATGAAGTTTAGATGGAAAAGAAACTGAACGTGGAATTTTTGGACTCTGAGGAACTTGTGGTGGTGATTTTTCTCTGTTTTCTTTAAAGCTTAGTTAACTCTCAAAGCCTGATTGGGGTTAAAGCCTCTTCTACAAGATAATAGAGATCGAATGGCACTCGGACACATGCACGTGATTGTCTAGTTCTCATAGTAGAGATATAGAAGAAAGAAGAAAGTGGTCAGATAATGTAAATTTGTTATTTGTCATAAAACATAGTTTAAGAAAAATGGAAGGATCCAGGATTTTTCCTTCTCAGACCCCCTCCCTCCACCAAGGAAATCCGTTCAGTAGTTTTTTGCATAATAAACCTTAAACAAACAAACATAACCTCCTTGGCAACGGTAACTAAGACAAATCCAAAGCAATAACTTATTAAAAAGACCAAAGAATATATCTAATAAGATCAGAAATCATCTGTTGCAGTAAAAACACACGACTCCTTTTACTTACTGTCTTTCCGTCGACTGTGAGCTGATCACCTTCAGTGATGGATTCCCCCCCGAGCTCTTCACCGCTCACATCCTTTCTTTGAGAAGCCTTCTCCGGGTCTCACTGAACTTCTCCTCATTGTTCAACAGACCGGAGCAAAAAATTATCACACTGAGGATCCGGCGCTCAACAGTAATCAACAGCAACACATTAGCGAGCCAGATGGTGCCGGCTACACGAGTAAATTAGACCCCGGGCCGTTCATGAAACCCCCCCCCCCCTCCTCTCATCTCACCACGGAGGCCGGTGCCTTTGGCCCCATGTTGTTCTTGTATTAAAGTCTCTGTGGATTTCCACACGTTCTGACCCTCTGAGTTGTTTCATTCTCCTCCTCGTGCATATATTGCAACTCTTGATCACATATTAAGTATTCATGGACTAATCCGACATGCACACAGCTGGGTTTTCCGGCTTTTGTCTCTTTTTTTTTTCTTTCTCCTCCTCCAGTGGAATTGTATGCAAATCCCTGCTTTGCTGAGGAATAATAATAATCAGCAGCAGCAGCAGCGGCGGTGATGAGTTCTGGTCTAAGGTGTCACCTCGGAGGAAAGTGTGTGAGGGGAATTCTGCTTGGGGCGGCACACGCAGTACCTCCCTGCTGCCAGAGAGAGGCAGTGTTGTGTCATTGCAGAAATGTGTCTGTGTGTGTTTTGAGGGTAGTGGTGTGAGGAGGAGGGGGGGGGCGGGGTACGACACAGTCAATGTTACCCCTGGCAACCTTGATTAAGACAGGATGCTGTTGGCACGATTGCTCTTGTGATGATTACATAGTGAATATTTCTGCCCACGTGTGCAGGAAGGTTTTTTTGTGTGCAGGCTGTGGGCAGCTGGTGTGTTGCCGCTCTGACAGACGTGTGGTCTGGAACACAGATACACACCCAACCAGTCGTTATAGTCACGAACCCTTCCATATTTCTCATCCTGACACCGTGACTGAACTTGTGAAGCTCTAGAAATGCTGCGAACACAACCACGGAGGTACAAACGCATGCTGACAACATGGAATCGCACATGTCACAAACACAATACGTCGTTGTCTGCCATTGTGAGCAGGTGCAGCGTTTATCTCTCTGGCTCATTTCCATTCCTTTTGTCAGATCTACAAGGTCGACTCCGATCTAAACCCGGCACCTTCCAGTGCACAACGCTGACCTTGTTTTCATGCCTCCCTTATTAATGAAGATCCCTGACACTGTCCTCTCTTTTTACAGATCGCCTTCTCCCAGCACAGTAACTTCATGGACCTGGTGCAATTCTTTGTCACATTCTTCAGGTGAGCTGCTCCTGTGTGTCCCTCTGTCACTTCACTTACTCCACACTGCACATGTGTCCGTGATCGAGTGGCTGTAGTTGCCTTCTCTCTCTCTCTCTCTCACTGTGTGTGTGTGTGTAAGCTGCAGCGTGATGGATCACCAAAGCTGCTCTGCTGTGCCTGTGCACCAGTGCTGCAGTTCACTGGTTTGCAGGCGCTCGTCGGCTGTCAGCACAAACAGACAAATGCACACACATGCACTCCTTTCTTTTATTTACTCGCGTCATGCACACACCAGCACATACCCACTCAATATTTTTTTTCCTCCTCGTATTATCTCTGCTGTCAACCACAGAAAACGGTGTCTCCTGGAAATGTGGAAATTAGATTCAGCAGCACATGATTTGTGTCAATTATCTTTTGCAACGAGCTGGAGCAGGACACACTCAGAGTCCTGACATCTAGTGCACAAGCAATATATAGTTTTTACGACTAGTTTCACACACACAGAAGACACAGAGCGACATTATCTACCACAAAAACAACCCACCTGAAGAAGCCGTGATTCACTGTGAGACGGAGGATTCGTCGACACGGACATCAGTCGTGCACCGAACTCCCAACACTTTCCTGAAATGTTCCGACCAGGACATGTGGACTAAAATGTCCACATGTCCAAGTGAGCACGTGTGAGAATACAGCAGGAAAATATCGGGAGAATGTACAGCCATGGAGGGGGGGGGGGAGTTGTTGTACTTATTTTACATCTCATCACTCAGAACCACATTCCAGGGACCACAGCTGTTTTTAGCTGTGTGAATGCAGACGTGTCCTGGGCCACATATTAAAGGACCAACTCCTCTGAACCGATCGAGTTCAAACATATATTCTTGTCTCAGTTTCCAAATTAAATACATTGATTTATAAGTGTCCTCCTCCACAATATCAACATGGAATACCACATATTGATTTTTTTCAAATTGAGTAAAATCTTGTTTCATTGTAAAGCTCTTGTATCTCTCAGCCTTTATCTCTCCTTCACACACACACACACTGACACGCACATCGACAAAAGACGTGCGTGTGTGTAATGGAATTGGCTAAAAACATAATTTGGTCCTTGTGAACAGAAATGACGTCCGTGTTTCTTTGCATGTGAAGTGGGGAAATGAGATCTGATCCCACAGGAGACGCATTCAGACGAACTTGGATCTGTCCACGTGTGATTGAATCTCTCGGGACAGACGTTTACACCAGGTCTGATCAGGGACTAAAGTTCACCAGCAGGTCACAAACACTGAGTTTATCAACAGCTTCCCTGCAGTGGGGGGGGCACTAATGAGAACGAGGCTCCATCCACACAACGACCTTTTACTCTGAAAACTCATCTGTGTTTCTACATTTACTTCTGCGTCCTCAACACCTGCACTGGAGAAGTTTGTAAATGCTGCCGGCCCCAGTTTGAGATTGAAAACTCAATCTAATCAACGCTGTCGTTGTTTCTTCTTCGTAGTATTTTCTGTAAGTAACCAACCAACTGCGGAGTCGACGATCTACTTCCTGTTTACACCAACAAGCGCATGCCCAGTGTTTTTATGTGTGTTAGTATGGAAGGAGAATGATGCGGAGCTAAATCGCTCGTGTGGATGGAGATTGTTTTCGTTATAAAAAGCAATTTAAAAATGAAGATGTTGACGTTTTCTCACGGAAAACGGTAAAACTGCCGTAAAAACCAAAGCAATGAGCTGAAAATACTAAAAACGTCCCCGAGCTGAAGGAAACTGCAGAGTCAGCGATGCATCTCGCTTCATTACCACAGACGACGGCTCTAACGGAATCGTCCTATCATCCTTTGTTGGTATAAAAACATTTTTTGGAGCAGCCTTGATGTCGTACAAGTCTCCATCTGCAGAAACTGTTTGGAATGTGTGAGGTTTTAAAAAAAAAAAACACTGGCACCATTTGAAAACATGGATCAAAACCTAATCTGAGTCTTTGTGGATGGATCCAGTATCAGCATTCTGTCTGACAATATGGCCGCCTCACTTTGACGCCAGCTCTCTCCTTGTATTTTCCTCCCAGTATTAAATTGACGATGACATGTGGTGGCACGGAGAAGTATGCGTTTGCACACATTTGCCTCTGACACATCGGATATAACTTGGGTGAATCGGCTTTGGATCTGAAGCTGGAATTTTAAAAATAAATTATTGGCAGAGCAGCGTGCCGCTCCGGGTTTTTTGACGGACGCGCCGGCTCCGCTGCCAGCGCTGAGCCGTGATGAATCCCCGGGCCTGTGTTTCACTCCTCCAGGAGCCGCAGTAATGTGTTATCGATTTGGAAAAAATGAGCAGGACCAAAGAATTGAGTACACAAGCGTGTCCCTTGCATGCTCGACTGCACACGTGTGTTTATTCCTCCCATGTTTGTGTGTGTGTGTGTGTGTGTGTTTGTGTGTGTGTGTGTGGGTGTGTCTGCTACCCAGAGGAGAACCGAGGGATTTTGTCTTGTCTCTGCATTTCCCGCTGAAATAAATTGCCGGGCTCTTCCAAGTCATGTTGCTTTCCATTGATCCCGCAGCCATGTAGAGGCGGAGCGGGTTTTGATGGGGCTGATTTTGAAGCGGTTCTCTTTTATTGTTTGGTAACCGGTCTTTTGCCGATGCGGTGGCGCTCGGTAACGGGAGCTTTTCAGCATCAACGGCATGAATCACCCTCCTGACTGCGGTTTATTTCGGATGGTATTCAGCATTAAATGCAGTTGTGCTGTTATCCAGCCTCGCTCCCCCTGCATACAAATGCCGACCCTGCAGTCGCTCGCCTTGTGATGCTTGTATGTTTATACACATGCGTCAGCATTTGAATGTTTGCATGTCAGCATTCAGAGCAGGCGTCCTGCGTCTGGCGTGATGCAGGAAGTCTGCCTCTCTTTTCTCTCTCGGCTGCTTCATCCAGTGTTTCCTTCCTCCTTCATCTCTTTCTGTTGTTTATTACCTTCCTGCACCTCCTTCGCTGTCCCTCTTTCACTCATCATTTCCCTTTATTCCTTCCTTCTCCTCTTCCATCCCCTGCTTTTGCCTCCCTCTCTCCCTCCCCCTTGTGCTCCCATCCTATCGTTCTTCTTTCATCTCCGGCTCTCCATCTCCCTCCCTCTGTTTCTTTTTCCTCCCTCCCTCCGTCATTGCCTCCTACTTTTTGTCCCTCGCTCCCCTCCCTCCGTCTCCCTCGTTCCATCCCCTCCCTCTCTTGTTTTCTGTGACTTGCTCTTAATCCCACAGCTCAGTCTTTTTTGATGTGTGCGCCACTGATTTCTGCACAGATGAGTAGAGACCTAAAGTTAGCGAGCTCGCAGCCTTGTCCCTGTTTGCTTCTGGCTCTTTGGGTGCTGCATTGTTTGTGTTGCGGGGGAGGAGAGGGATGCTAATTAATGCGAAAAACTGTTTGCTCTTCTTCTTCTTCTTCTCAGACTTTCTCTGTGTCTTAATCTCGCTCTCCCTCGCTCCCTCCTCTCTCGGTGCCATGTTCCCTGTGGGGACAGATGAAGGTGGTGCCATCCCGTTATCTGCAGCACCAGCATAGATATCCCCACATGAGTTTTCCAGCCACAATGCAATAAATGACGCATTAAACATCAGCTTTAACAGCAAACAGAGGCATTAACATATTCACATCCAGCAATGCAGCACTTTCTCACCTCAGACTCACGTTGAATTAACACTTTTTTTTTTTTTCTACATCCAGCACACGGAGACGTGCAGAGCCCACGTTTCTGGAGTGTTGCAGTGTTTTCCTCTGCCTGAGCAAATTGAAAGTTTTCCTCCAGGCCTGGAAAAAGCCCTGGTGAAACTTCCAAAAACACTTTTTGGAAATGCATTGAAAGTACATTATTTTTATTTATTTATTTATTTATTTATTTTGGCTCAAACTGTCATGTTTTTAATCTTAAACTTGGCTGATGTGGAAGAAAGAGCCCTTTGAAGTCAATGTTGACCTGATTGACAAATTTCTTGGCTGCATAAGTCCACGCTGCTGGAGGGAGGACGCTGAAGAGGGCTATCACAAGAAGCATCTTTTTAACACTGCATGCTGGGACATGTGTGTCATGGAAAGATTTCTGCAGCTGTGGCTCATTTTTAATTCTGACTTCAGACGTCATCAAGCCAACTTTTCTTAATAGTTGATCCTGTTTATGAAGCAAATGTTCAGCAGCAGCTTAGCAAAAGGTGCACGTGAAACTGATGCTCACCCTGCAGAGGTTACATCCGTGCACGTCTTGGAGAATTAAAGATACTTGAATATATGATAAACCAAATTACATAAGAACACTTTAATGTCCCTTTTAGCCGAGGGCAGATATTTCTGTGCAGCAGTGAGTTCTGTTGGAGCCTTGTGGGACAAACGAGAGACGTGTAATGTTTTGATGTAACTAACATTTCGATGAAAGGAACAAGCTTTTCGCTGCAGTGATAAAACTGTCATGTCTTTGAGACATCGTCCGCCCCCTCACCTGCAGCTGGTCCCAGGTCTTTGTTCGGGGACCTGTGTTTATTCCTGTTTTTGATGTATACATCAAAGTAGCGGAAGGAGGACACTTTCCGAACTGTTGTTCCTGAACACTGACCACGTATCCGTCCTCTGTGGTGTTTACTTAGAAAGAAAAACTTGACTTAACCTCCTGACAGTCGGCGCAGCACCGAGACGCGATGTCCCAGAAAATCCTGCTTCCTCCGAGAGTGTACTTCTGTGTCACATCTGTGCTTCGTGACGGCTGATATTAAAATAACCGGGGCCTTTTGGTGGGCACTTCCATTCTACATGAGTACTCGCTGTATATTTTGAGTGCGGGAGTGGTCCCAGTGGGACATAAACCCCTGATGCTGGCAGTGTTCGGCACCTCAAAATGTCACTCGTCATACTTGAGTCTGTATCCTCACAAAATGATAAGTTCTTATTCTAAGGCGACAGTGCAGTGCCGGCCTGTTTTGGAAGGGGCTGTTTTTATCCTCTGTGGTGATGCCGGGTGCAGTTTTTCTTTTACGGATCCGTAGAAGTGACCTGCGGTAATTTAGCTGCAGCGAGTGACGGCGTGCTGCTTAATCCACGGAACCCTGAAGCCGCTGTCATCTGTTTATTCAAAGTTCAGCGACTCAGTACGCAGAAACCCCGAACTAGAGAATCAGTTGATATTGGCTTTGTCGAGACAGACGTCCCTTACCTTCTAGAATTAGTAGATGATACAATTCTCTAACTAAATCAACAGGGGATAGGAGTCGGTCTGTATTGACGGATGATCTCTTGTATTGTTTAATTTGGTCTTTTTGTTGGATTTGTTGATGAACTGTGAAGCATCGTCGGCCTTATTCAAAGCACCCAGAGGAAATCCGGCTTTTCTTCAGTAGAGTTATGAGCCACTAATGACCACGGACCTACACACACCACCAGTCTGTCTCAACACCTTTTTTTTTTTTTTAAATGTCACCCTCTTTGACATGAATCATTAAAATCTGAAAAATCATAACTCACTCACTTTGCCGGGTGTATTTAAAATGATTGGTGATTTATCCTTCTGTTCCTGTTTGAACAGAGGAGGATGTGATTTAGTTGGGGGCAGAGGCATTAAGAGACGGGCCGGCAGAAGGTTGCCCGCCCTGGGCCACGTCTGGGTGTGTGCTGGCTGGGATTTGATGACACGAATGAATCACCCTGCTGCCGACGAGGAGACGTCAGGTTCCTCTCCTGAGACAAAGAAAAAGTTTAAGCTCAGATGAACATCACAGGGGAAAGTTTTAGCTGTTTTTGCCTCATTGTTGTCGACAGGTCGCAGGTTCTTTGACCTTCAGGTTGTGAAACTCGACCTGACGATGGTTCCCAATCCCAGGAGCCACCAGCAGCGGCAGCAGAGAGCGAGCAGCGGCGTGAGTCCGCTCGCTGACCTTGGTCTGAACCATTTACCTTGTTAGAGCTGAGAGGTGATTAGTGTCATCACCCCCATCTCACGAGTCAGCGTCCCAGCCATGTATGTCGGCCTCGTCCTTCCTCTGCCTCCCACTCTCCTCTCCCCCTCGTCTCCCCCTCATCTCGCCCTCAGTTTAACGACGCAGCAGTTGCATCATAGATTTTCACAGCTGGGTGTTTGCTCCAGGTTATACAGCAGGTTATCCCCCACTCTCCCTTGTACATTAGCTCTTTAATGAAACTGGTGCTAAAATTATAACTATGGGGGGGGGGGTAAAGAGCAAAGGTGACACAAAGAGCATTGTTTTATTGGAAGCACTTGATCAGTATATAAACCTCACATGATTAAATTATAAAGAAGCTCAGAACAGTTTAACTAATCTACTTAATAACTGAAACTACCTCGTGTCGTGTTGAAGAAAGAAAAGACGGATTCCAGGATCGGCTCCTTTTTTAATCACATCCACAAAGTTTCACGACAATAAGTTCAGTCATTTTTTTTTCAAACAGACGAATAAACAGCATTGAAAACACAACCTCCGCCGTGACAGTAATTAAATAGTTTTGGGTCAATACAGCCACAGGCAAGCGAGCTAATTAACGAGCTAATCTCGTCTGTGACATCTGTTTCAGAGCAGCGGACGAGCGCCGACAAATGGCAGCACGTGTTTATTTTAAAAGGTTAATTCGGCCAAAGATAACTGCCCCCACTCGCCCCTGGTTGAGACATCGAACATTTGACATATCTGCCTCGGACACTTCCACGGCCGCCTGAATACAATATGTATTTGGAAAACTGAGGCAGACACAGTGTCTTACTTCCTCAATTACTTAAACCATTGTTATAGGAGCTGTTTCCACCTATTTTCAAGTTCCAGTTGCTTTGTTATTTGGGTCAAACCCCTGAAATGGACACGGTGTGAAAGCACAGAAACAGATTTTAGCATCGGCTCCACGTGTCCTTTTGAGAACTGGTTTAAGATGAAGTGGACATCGCTCCAATCTATTCAAGAATATTCATTCTTGCTGACATGTTTCAGGCAGTGGCCTTTCGTCCATCTGCAAACTTTTTTCCCGTCTCGTTGAATTTACTCAAGTGCACGGATTAGTGTCTTTTGTAAACTGTTGCCATTTTTGAACCGATGTTTTGGCTCCTGACCGACAACGTAGACAAAAGTAAAAGCCCAGTCACTCTGAAATATGTTTGCTGAGCGATCACACACACACACACACACACACACACACACACACACACACACACACACACACACACACACACACACCTACCGAGGCCACACAGCTCTGTGCGCCGGCCCCGGGGCTCTGAGGACAACCAAGTGGCAACTCATGCATATTTTGTCAGCTGGAAGTGGCCTGCGACAGAACATAAATAATTCTGTTGTCGTGATCATCGTGTTACTACTCCGCCTCCTAAACACATCTGCAGGTTTAGACACTCGGGCGCACAGAAATTCTTTCAGCAGGCGTTTAGACCGACGCGCTCGGGAAAAACGCTTTATTTAAACATGGGAGGCAGCTGGCCACTCAGTGGAGCTGTGTGCCCTCTGAGCTGTATGATTGTCCTTCACACACACACACACACACACACACACACACACACACACACACACACACACACACACACACACACGGTGACGGGGTCTTTTTCTCTACTCCCTCTGTAAAGCTTCACACCGCATGAGTGCAAGGAGCAGGGGGTCGGCTCAATAAAATCAATTTCAAATGTCAGTTTAAATTGCAACCCGTTTACAAACGACGGATCATTCTCAATTATTTGCCCGCCGGTGTTTGGTCTTAGCGGATTCATTATCGAGCTCGGAGCTTCTCCCGTGCCCTAATTCGGGGGAAAGAGATCCATCACCGCGGCTAGTTGAAAAGAAAAGTGACATTGACCCCCCAACCGTGACGTGTGCCGTCTCCCTGTTTGTACACAAACATCTGCCCGCGTGAGCATCAAGCAGCAGTGACAGGCAGGGTGATGGGTGATTGACAGCAGGACGCAGTGCAGAGGACGCTGCAGCACGGATCGTGAACTATAGCTGTGACTTCATCCAGCTGTCAGGTGAGAGGCTCTCAGGCTCTCAAACTTTGAAAGGTTGAGTCACATAAACGTGTTTATGTATAAAGAAAAGATGAGGGAGTTGTGAGTGTCCGAGCGTCCTGGGCAGCTCTGTATCCACCTCTGAGCGCAATCCAATTTAATATAACGGCACTCGGGGCGCGGACCTCCGCCAAGGCCCAGCAGTCCCATTATGAGACATTTAAATCCACCAGAACTGCATTTTTTTTATATTTGGATCCAAACCAAATTTCTCATAAGCTGCTTTCAGACAAACACTGAAGTCCAGACATTTTCCTGAAATTCTCCAGAGGGGGCTGTATGTGAAATATACGCAAAGTCCATCGCTCTGAACGTTTCCAAGAACCATTCCTGCCAGGTCCCTCGGGAAGATTCACAGCGAGCGAATGGTCACGGTGATGATGATATTTCGAAAAAAACACAGATATTGTTTGTGAAGAGGAGCCGTTCACATAGAAGACAGGAGGGGACACGGCTGAGACATAAGAGAAGTTCAATCTCCCTCATAGTCCTAATCACTGAAACATCTTCCTGCTGAAGAACTCGTTGTTCACAGCCTGTAGGAAAAACATCCGACTCCTCCATTTTACCGAATCAGAAGTTGCAGACGGTTGTTAGTTGCAGCTCCTCTCTTCTCTGTCCTCTGCCTCCCCTCTGTTTGTTAAAATATTCCCTCGTGTTCAAACACACAATTCACCCACGAATCATTTCAAACGCACAGAAACACTCGGCGCTGCGTTTGCCCTCAGCTTGCTCCTCGTGGCGTTGACTGACAGCAGACCCTCTCTCGGTTTCTCTCCCTCTCTCCTTCCCCCCCCCCCGAGACACCTGAGTGAGGAGGGGAGCGGCAGAGCGATACTCGACACACATTCAAGCCCTGCCTGCCTGTCCTAAGGGGCCTCCCTGGGCACTCAGCAGGGGCTGCCGCAGGTGCTGTGCCAGAATCTCCTCGTTTTTTAAGCTTTGTACTTCTGTCTCTTCCTCTGTGAATCTCTGCCTCCTCTCACTCGCTCCATCTGTATCCCAACCTATATCCATTTTCTCATATTTATTCTTCCTCTCTTGCTCTTTTTTTTTTTTTCCATCTTCTCTCTTCTCCTTCCAACCTCCTCTTCGCCCTCCTCCCCTCCTCCCGGCCTCCTCCCTCCCTCGCTCTTAACCCCTTCTCCTTTGCCTCTCGCTCCGTCTCCCTTTTTTAATCCTTTCTTCTTCTGCCCGCTCTCTCGCGTTCTTTAGCACTCCATCTTTGTATCTGACCTCATTGTCAGGTCATCAGCGAGGAGCCTCAGCGAGAGATACAAGTGGAAGATGGAACAGATAGCGAGAGTGCAAGATGTGCCTCGCGGCTATATCTTCTTCCTGATAGGTCCACGAGGAGCTGAAAGCTGCCCCGCGTCCGGTTAATAATGAATGAGTCAGATCAGTAGGTTTGACTGCGTGCGTCCACTCTCTGCTCCACCTCCTCCTCTTCCTCACCTGTAATGAGCGGGGAGGAGAGACCAGGAACGTGAACGGGGCCATAACGCACTCCTGGGGGAGTCCCGAGAGGAGGTTGAGTTTTTCATTCCCAATCCGATCTGCTCTCTCTCGCTCTCGCTCTCTCTCTCGCTCTCGCTCTCACGCCCATTACTTGAGCTTCCAGGTCACTGTTGTTGTTTCTGTTGAAGTAAGTTTGGACAGGTTGTACAAGCGAAATCAAATGTTCACTGGAAACAACACGATGACTCTGGACTCCTCCTACACCGGGCTGATAGATTAGACTTTTAACGGGGCCCTTCTTTTTTTAGTTCATTGTTTTCCGGGTCAGATCGTGGTCAGAGAAGCTGGAGCTTTGTTTAATCGTTACGTTTTGTCACTGCTGCTGCTTCTTGTTTCCAGAGATTCCATCTGAGAGAGGCAGTGTTCTCCCAACTAACATTTATCAAGTTCTCAGTCCTCCTGCTGGTGAATAGTTTCATTGCAGCTGCAGTGTGAGAATTAGTGTAAAACGATTAATGATTATTTAGTTGGACTTCCAGCTTTAAAGAGTTTAAGTTGTAGCTCCTCATCTCAACAAGTTGTCAGAGGGTTAATGATCACTGTCAATGGCAAGTTTGATTAACTTTAACTACTTGGAATCTACGAATTGGCACGAGGAGCCCGGAACAAGTCGGTTTCAAAGACAAAACGTTAAAGTCGACAGGATGTGCTTCTCTCTTCACTGCCAACCTGCCGTTCTGCAGTTAAGAGGCTTTAAAAGCAAACAGAGAATCTAGTCACACTTTCCTGTTGCGAGAGAAGCAAGTTTTAAAAAAAGCGTAGATAGAAATTGGTCTTTATTCTTGCTTCTCTCTCCGGTGGGTCGGACTTCTTAGACGTTTACCACCACCCATGCTGCTGCAGGGTTTTAATGACAGAGTGGAACCTCTGGAAAACCCACGAGTTAGTGTGTGATTCACCAGACAAACTTATCAGCCACTGTGAAAACGAAATGTCACTTGGCTGTCGAGTGAGTTTTAATTTCTCACCGCGGAGTTAAAGGCCAGCGGCAGGCGGGCCGGCGGTCGGATTAGTATTCAGCTGGCTGTGGACAACAAAGCCGGTCTGTTGGTGTTTGCCCTGTGGCTGTTGTTTTGCTGTCGGGTTGGCCAACGACACGTAAGAGCTCACCTCCCCGGCTGCAGCGACTCGCGGCCGGAACACACTCACTCCAGCGCTATTCCCACACTTCGGACGGACACGGAAAGCAAACGCATTTATTTATAAACCTGAAAGTTTCGGACACTGTTCATGAATGTTTTATTGGCTCATCCTCCGTTGCTTTGTCATACCTGGGACATGTGATGCACCGGGGATGACGTCTGAGCAGCTCGAACAAAAGAAGTGTTTCTGGTCTGTCTTCCTCAAAGAATCAAATCATAGCAAGAAAACCAAATTATGAAATCATTTGTTTTGTTTATTACTCATCTTCAATTGAACAAATTAAGTTAATTATCAATTACAAAAAGCTTTGTAGCTACGTAGGTTGATGAGCAGAGATCCTCCATGTTGGTTATATATTTGTTTCTGGGCACTGCAGAGGGAGGAGCAGTTGGTGGCAGCACTGTGGCAATAAACTGAGCAGCAGCAGCATCAACTAAAGTAAACATCGCAGGTTTGAAAACCTTCAATAAGGAACTTTGTGGGGCAGGAAAAAGCTTCCAGTGTGTTTGTTTGGCCTCGAGGAAACTCTCTGCCTGAAGTCCTTCTCCCAACTGTGACTGTTTACAATGAAAACTCCAGCGGGCATCCGGAATGTAAAACCACATCTGGGAACTAGAATGAGACGTTTTCTTCTCATGTTATAAAGAAAGAATAGTTGCCATCAAAGTAGAAATCAATTCTAGTGAATAGTTCGACTGTCAAAAAGTCTGAGAGACTCTTGGTCATAGATTTTATTCATATTCACAGTTTGACTGTATCGGATCAGATTGACCTTTTAGTCTCATACTTCCTTCAACCATCTGCCAGCGTAGAGTAGATGTGGAACTCTATAAGAAAGTGTGAACAAGGCCAAAGCCTGAAAGTGCTGCATCTTAACAATGTGTTCTTCTTCTTCCTCTCAACTCAACTTCAGCCACTGCAGCTTCTCGTGTTGTTTCTCTGTAACCCCCGGACAGAAGAACCCTGTTGTGGAGAGCTTTCATGTCGTCCATCTTTATTTTACGGTCCATGAAAATGATCGTGTCTGTAGTTTTTTTGCCTCATCGTTATTTAGACTACACAGAATTGCATTTCTGCATCTGTCACTACTGTACAAAGTTTCTTGCACAGCAGAGAAAGTACAGATGTGTCAGGTCTCAGATTTTTATCAGACATATTGCAGAAACATTATTTATCCGTTGTTCAGAAGAGCATTAAATTGGGGACATTGCTGCATGTAAGCAGGGTCCCATTTCAATCATAGTAGTAATGACATTCATGACAATTTTGTGTTTACGAATATAAAACCGTCCTCAGAGGACCAGTGAGTGAAACTCCTCATTTGGATCCGTATTACCTTCGGACCTGCCAGGTTTTTGCAGAGTAGGATCCAATCACGATTGTGATTCATGACAAGATATCGGAGACGACGGAGGGAAACAGAACGGAGCAAGTTTTTTATTATTTCTAACAAAGTTGATTTTGGCATTCAAATGTTCGCCTCAGCGCCCATATGGTGTTTTCATCCGACAGAAGCACTGGCAGGATGTCGGGCAACGCTTCATCAAAAACAAAAAAAAGAAAAAGTTCTGCGCGTGGGTTTTGTTTCTATGACGACAAACGAAAAGCACAACGCTCACCACAACGTTCGGTGTCCGACAGATTTCGCTCCCACCAACTGGCTTTTCTATCTTTGTCGTGATAGCGTCTGTCTGACATATCTTACAGCGTCTCCTCTTCCTTGGTTACCAGGGCGACGAGTCCTGCTCCGTGTGGTTGGCTGCTCAACACAGTGAAGACACCAGAGCCTTTTCTGAGGTTTTCAACTAGAACCCCCTCAAAGCGGCCTCGCAAACAAGATGGAGGTCTCTGAGAAAGGGGCGCCTTTTCTCTCAGCATGCACACACACTCAGAAAAAAAGATGCTGGTGATCAGAAAAAAATCCTACATGGACTCACGCCTTCGGGCGCTTTTCATAACAAATGCAACCCGACTGGAAAATGGCGTCAGGGCACTTTTGGTCGACTTCTTAGCTTTTTCTCAGTCCTGGTTTGAAAAAAAAAAAAAGCATGAAATACCAGAATGTGCTCAATTACAGGCTGGAACTTAAATGGAGATGGATCTATTCACAGCGAGCGTTGGGGGCTGAAGCCCTGCAGGCTGCATGAAGCTACATGGATCTCTACAGTGAAATACCTTGCAGACGTTTTAACATTTTTCACCAGTTGCCAATAAATGGACTGTAAATAAATACTGTTGCCCCTTTGGAAAAAAGTTTATTTTCTTGTCTTCTTAAGAACAAGTTCAATGTTCAGTATGATGCCCAGGGAAACTTCGGCATGCGGGAGACTGGGATGGAACTGCCGACCTTCTGGTTAGTGGACGACCCGTCTATCTCCTGAGTCAGCCGCCTGGAAGTGAGATCCAATTAGAATCTGTCTCAGGAGACAAATTCAGGATGCATTTTAGTATTAAGTGAGAACAGACAAACAGAGAGCTGAACATTTGTGCTCAGATCTCTCGGGACAGATTGCAACTCCAGGTCTGAACAGGACCTTAGAGTAAACACAGGTTTACAGTGACTACAGAACTCAAACGGACCTGATCCATGTCCTGTGAACCGTTCGCTCCAGCGTCTCCAGCAGATGTGCGAGTCTGTTCCTCGTTGTTCCTTCTTTTAACTCCTCCACTCGAACGTGGCTTCGGAACGTTTATCACATGCGGTCGTATCAGTGCAGTACTTGACTTTCTGTCGGCGTGTGGCGATGGCACTTCAAACGAGGTGAGGTGGGATTGTTGCAGGTGGTTGTGGCGAAGCAGCATCTGCTGGTGGCTGCTCCTTTCTGTTCTGTGAGAGCTCCAGATGTGATGGAGGAGTGGTGGTGGAGGAGAGGGGGGGGGGAGCTGAAGCCTGAGTAACTCGGCCAGTTTCCCTTGTGGAGGTTGAGATCAAGTGAAGCGCACCGCTCTGTCGGCTTCCATCTGCGTCCTCTCCTCTTTGTCTTTGAGTCCATCTCCCTTTGTTGTTACTCTTTCCGTCTTTGTCTTCCGCTCTCCGTCTTCATCTCGGCCCGTTGTTCTGACTCGAGCTTGTACGATCTCATTTCCTATCTGTCTTTATCTCTCCGTCTTTCACCATCACCGTCCATGTCTCTCTGTGTCTCCGTTATAAAAAGGCTCCCTCCATGTTGCCCTTTAGAAGACCCGTCTTTATGCTGAGCCATCAGTTGCCGCCGTCACGGTTGACTTCACATAGCATGTCGGCATTCTGAAACCAGAGGCATGACATGTAAAACAACAGCGTTGGCATCTGTCCTGCACTTTCGACCGCTCCCCCTTTACACAGACATCGATCCAAACTCTGTGGCCACGGCCGCCTCAAAAGCCAAAAACAATGTTCCCTTCATTGATGTTTGTACCTTTTTTTTTAAACACAGAATGGCGAGGAGCGGAATAGAGGAGCAAAATTCCCACCTTGAGCAAGCTGTGAAAAAAGGTGCCATTGTCTTTCCTTCTCCTCCCGTCCTGCGTCTCCCTCGTCTCTTCCCGCTGAGCGGGGCGGCCTTTTGATGCGAGCCTGATATCTATTCACGTGGCTCATTCATCAGCACCGCGTCGCTCTTTAAGCAGTCGAGCAGGAAGCCAGATCAATACGATGGCTGAACGGATGGATCGCTTAGGAGTCCTCTTCAACCTGGCGAGATAAGGGACTTTTTTTTTTTTTTAATAGATGGCACTTGAAGAAGTCACACGGGGTGAGCGGGGAGCGGCGTGAGAAACATGAATAAAGATCAGAGCGCGTCGCAGCCCGTATTAAAACGGGGCCGAGGCTTTTTAGATTGAAAGAAGTGGTGAAACTTTGGAGAAACATCTGTGGGGGGTCTCACTGGAATTATGCTTCAACGTGGAGTTTCTAATTAAATCCACTTCTAACCTCTGAAAGAGAGTAAACATGCATTGTTCCTGTGATCTTGAAAATTAAAAGAAAAGTCGAGCTCACACAATGAAGGAAAATCTGATTTGGGGAAACACAAAGCCGACAGTTTCCCTCGGCGTGGCTGAATGTTCACAGAAGTCAATCTGACAGTAAACGATTGTACCCACCGGTCTATCCAGGTGGTCACATGCAGCACACGAGTGGAAACTGTCACTTAGAACTGGATTCAATCTTCAAATTTCCATATCCACGTGACGCAGGATGTTTAAAGTGCAGGTGATGTTATTGCTGTGTCGGTAGAACAGTCGAATCAAAGGAGACGTGAACGATTCTCAAAATACATCTAGTCAAAGTCAGACTTAAACTGAAGAGTCGACTGTACAATAAATAAGTTTCTGCTGCTCAGGAGCCACTGACTTTTTGTACCATAAGTAAAGACTTTGGAATAATATCAGACTGTTGCCAGATGAAGACGAAAAAGAAAAATAATCTTTGGATTTCTCTCTCTCTCTCTCAAGGCCCCTTTTCTGATGAAGCCCGATTTACTGTTTATATTGTATCAGAAGATATTGATGCATATTCTGGGGTTTGTTTAATTCCGTAGTTATTTAATCTGTTAAGACGTGCGTCAATAATTCATTTAGTCTTATTGTGACATCAGAATTCAGTGTCCCACTGTTTGTTGTCTTAGTTTTTTAGGCAACTTTGTGTTTTATGCAGACACATCAAAACGGAGGCTTCCTCGACGACACACAACTTAAAATGTGCAAATACCAGTTTTCTTACTTGATGGTTTTGCTGGAATTGATGTTTGGATCACTGGTCCTGAGGCATTTTTCCATCATGCTGCTGATACATTGCTCATCAGCAGCCACTTGCCAAACCTGATGTGAGCTGAAATACGGGCGGGGGGGTGGGGGAGCCGGGGCCAGACAGCGACAGGAACGCTGACAGGAAATCAGCGAAAGGCGTGACAGTCAGGGAATGAAGTTGAGATCGCAGGAGATGTTGTCTCTGATGTATTTGTCACACACACACACACACACACACACACACACACACACACACACACACACACACACACACTGAGTCTTTGTTTTTATTTTTGCGGTTTTCTTCTCTGTCTTTGACACAGCTTCCGAAGTGCAAGTGTGAAAGCAGTCAGGGGAAGTGAAGTGAGCCCTGGAAAACTCTCACACTCGAGAGACACACACACACACACACACACACACACACACACACACACACACACACACACACACACACACACACACACACCGTGACACTAACAAACAACCTCTCCAAGACATGTCATCCCTCAAGGCGATTCTGTGAAGAGTGCAAAGAACACTCCGGGTTTGATATCGTGTATATTTTATTTGCTCAAATGTGGAAAACACGGAAAATGGAGAAGGCAAAAAAAAAAAACAATTCCCACAGTGCGACAAAATCCAGTGGAGGGAAGAAAGTGTAGGAAAAATATAAATCAAGACGACAAACACCAATGACAAGTTAATGTCAAAAGTCAGAAGTGTGGAACTGTACAGAAACAACAACATCCAGAAATATAGCTCATTGTAAATAGATAAATATGTTGGTGGATGCTTATAAAGCTGAGACAGGAAAAAGTTGTGGGTCCTGAACCTCTAAGTTGCTCGTGGAAAGTGAGAAGCAACGTCGGAGATTCCAATATCACAATTATTGGTTAATCTACACGAGCGTATGTCTTGAGTGTTATTGGTTTCATTTGTTGAAATCCTCTTCACGTCCCACAAAGCCAACAACGTATAAAGTCATCAGGGGGAAAAGGAGCCGGCGTCTCTGGCCCTCGCAGGACTGTGATAAACCCGTGTTTCGCTGGCTCGCCGACCGACCTGCCCGCCTGCGTGCACCCGAAACATGTTCTCACTGCACATGATCCTCAGTCGGAGAGACACACACCTCTGAAGCCGGGGCGAGTCACGGAAAAAAGTCGACCTCTGGCAGTTGTCAGTGCACATCCGTGTGTTTTTTCGGGGCCGTAGCTTTGACGAGAAACCCAGTCGGCGGCGGCGGGATGTATCGGTTGTGTGTTTTCAAACATCCTCAACCCCCAGCTTCAAGCTTTAGATCCTGTCCATAGTCCAATAGGATGCATCGTGTAGTTCTCTGACTTCTTTGTGATGATGTTACTTGTCCTATGACATCATATTAGGGGATGATTGTCTCCAGCTAACTTGGAAAATGTGTTTTTTTGTTCATCTTGATCAGCTGCAAAAGTAAATCATGTGGAGATGTCTCACACACACACACACACACACACACTCACACACCACACAACACACACACACACACACACACACAATACCCTACTTTCGAGTACTTTGGAGATGGCAGGTTAATTCAAAGTTAAACTAAGACGTGTAGAGAAAAATGGAAACTTTAAGATATATTATTTATGAAGGTTATATAGGTGGGAACAGTTGTGTGTGCGTGTCTGCGTCTGACATGAAAGTGGCAGAACAACGACGTGAGACCCACAGCACCGTCGTCACCTTCATCCCTCACCAGCTGCTGCTTCTGTCTCACACCGTCTTACACTTCTTTATCCTGTGAAGCCGTGACATCACCCGCTGGTTTCTTATGTTCCACCAACTGTGGAGATGTTGGTTGCATTGATTTTGCATCTGATCACATTTTGTACAGTGTCTCCAACAGTTCCTGGTTTGAACAAACGATTATTTGAATAACGTCTTAATATCTTGAGTAATTGTTGATTATATCCTGTTAGTTTTATTTAATATGCAGGTGAAACTGCTGTGATTTGTCAAAATGACCTTAAATGATTCCTGCGATGTCGGAGCAGCAGCTTATGACTTTTTAATTAGAAGACATAAAAAAACCGAAGGCTGGTCCTCAAGCGTCAGACGTGTGGCTCATTAAATATAGATCGATGTTGGCTGTAATCACCTTGTCTGTCAAACACCGTCCGACCAAAAACACCTGAATATGCAGAGAAAATTCAGTTTTGGTTAATGAATTTCTGTTCGCCGGAAAATCCCAGCCACAGTCGAGCACCTTTCACTACAAATCACACCTCGGATGATCCCGTGGTTCCCAGTTTTTCCTCGTTGCTCGATTCCTCCTCTTGACTCATGTCGTCCTCTCCCTGTCTGTACACAGTTGCTTCCTGTCCCTGCTCCTGGTGGCCGCCGTGGTCTGGAAGATCAAACAGAGCTGCTGGGCGTCACGGCGACGAGAGGTAAGCCTGAGACGCGAGCGTACGTCAAATATTGATTCTGGCCACTCGGGCAGGTGAATTAACAACCATGCAAACATGTACTTGTGGTCCTGTTCATTTCGGTGTCTGTTAAGTTGTTGTTCGGTCTCGACGTCTCTCTGGTCGGTGGAGTTTAAAAAGATCACGCTGAGGGTTTGCACCGGAAAGTGTAAAGATGCTCTGCAAACTCTCAGGTACCTTTTGGTAAATACACCATCCGACTTCTCTGCACGTCATCGAACACGAGGGTTTCATGGGTTTTACTCTCACGTAAGAATATATTTAAAGATATGAACTTAATCATCTTTTCATTTGATCAAAATCATAAAGGTTTCTGAACAAAAAACAGTTTGAAAGGAAAAGAACAGAAAGATTTCACCTGTTCTTCACGGTTCCTTGTCTTTCTTCTCCTCTTCCTCCTCCTCCTCTTCCTCCTCCTCCTCTTCCTCCTCCTCCTCTCTCCTTGACCCATTTCTCTTCTCAGTAACAAAGTATTAATCTTTCTAGATTTGCTCATTAAAGAACAAATGCATTGAACACACAAAGGCCCGAGTACATATGTGGAATTAGTTGTTAAAATATATTTATTTATGCGAATTATATCTGAAATTATGTTTGTTAAACTTTTAATACAAACCAAGCTCATCAGTTCTGCCATGAAAATGACAAAACCAGCAGAGAGGTCTGGTGTTAACAGTTTGTACTTCCACCTAAAACTTTGGGTTAAAGTTATTGATGCATTTATCATTTATTAATGAAACATCACTGTTGAACACTTTCTCGTCAAGTAAGTCCAGAACCTAAGTTTCTATTAGTTAGCTTCGCTCGCTGTAGCAAACTTGGCAGCTGTGAACTCAATGTGTAGTGAGTTTGAAATCCTAATTTACCTTCATGTACAAATCACTTGCTTTTTTAATCCTCTTCCAGGTCTTTTTCCAGAGCGAAACATTTTAATAATCAGTTTATTTAAAAGTCAATTCTGAGCTTTATTTTAGACAATCTCAAATGAGGCCTTAATGAGCTTTAAACGCCCAAAGGATGAACGCTGATCAAATGCACGTACTTCTAGATACAGTTATATTTTGTGTGGCTCCGCTGTGAGACCAGTGTGCTTTTACCTGCTGCTCTTAGGAAACCCTGTCTTGAAAAAGCAGGATTGATTTTTCCTCTCTCTTCAGGCACTGTGCAGTTGTAGATTGCTAAGTCACCCGATGATACATTAGTCCTGTCGATAATTAGTTCAGTACGGCGATTATATCAGTTTGTGGAAGGCAAACAATTAAGGCTGTGTTTTAATTACCGGAGCCGGGATCCTGTGCGTTCGCCTCGAATCCGGGGAACAAAACATCGAGCTTCAGTCTTTTCCTTTTTCCTTCTGTACATCCTCATTTCCAGTAGAGTCACATTTCTGTCAGGTGGGAGCCAACAGCCTGAGAAAGCTTCATATCTACAGCAGGGATGTTTGCTCTTGTGTGCTTCCTTAACTAGAAAAAAAGAAAAGCTTACATAAACTTTAGATTGCTTCAAAAGAAGTCACCTCCGCCGATAATAAAAGACATTAATACATAAATACATCAGGGACTTGATAGACGGGTAAACAAATAAAGCTGAGAATAATAAAGTTAATAATATCCGTACCTGTCGCCCTTTTTTCTTTATAGATTCATAACATCTTGCAGTTCAACATCACAGAACTGGAAAAGTCTAGAACATGCTTTTAAAATTACCTTAATGGTAAATTAACTGTATTTATATATCGCTTCTCTAGTCTGATCGACTAAACTACAGGAAACTTTGCCGGCATCTGAAAAAATCTCCCTTTAAAGTCACTACAGCTAAGAACATAGTCGTAGGTATGTAAAACTCAAACATCTTCAAATAATAATATTAAAGAGAGACATGTAAAACCTCAAGTTGTACCTGTGCATCAGAGAATACAAGGTTGTAAAAGGCCTTGTGATGCGCTGCAGATTTTAAGTAACAATGACGTTAACCTACTTTAAAAAAAAAAAAGAAAAAACCCCGTGCACGCATCCACGGTGCTGACGGGTAGAAAGAAAGCCTCCTGACAAAGCCCCCGTGTGATTGGTTTAAATGCCTCCTCAGATGACAGCAGCCACAATAGATGTGCTCAGTTTATGACTTTACTTTCGTTGCCATTGTCCCGAGCAACTGCGACGGGTGTTTTATTTTTGTTTTGGTCCCAGGAAATAGGACACGGTCCCAGTGGCCTCGGTGTTCGACCGACTGAGGCTCGGACTTGCATTTTGAGAAGTCGCTTCCTGTTGTTCCATCACAGTTTCCAGAAGGGTCCGGACCCCCCCTTTTCAATGAGTGGCTGAAAGGTTGTGTGTGTGTGTGTTGCATTGTGTGTGTGTCTGTGTGTGTGTGTGTGTCAGTATCTGAGGTCATACAAGCTACTGTTGTGCTTAAGGTGAACTTTTAGTGTTTTGCTCGTCACGCTCGCCGCAGCAGGCGAAGTGGCTTTCGGTCGTAAACCTCGTCCGAAAGTGTCGTCATGACCCTGACCCCTGTTTGCCTCTCAACATCCCCCCCACCCCCCCCTTCACCTGCTGCCACTCCACCCTCTCTCCACCACACGGCCACAGCGGTCCAGGCTGAACCTTTTTCTGTAAAATTAGCACAGGAGCTTTGTTAAGTGGTTTCGGGGGCAGCGGGAAACTTTGAAGCCGATATTTAACTCCTCAACACCTGGAAAAGCTTTTTTTGTGCACAGCAGAGTTTGATGGAATCCGCCTGTGATGAGTTGATTTGGAAACTAAAATGACGCTAAGTGCAGCACACACCCCCGCTAAGGCCCAGCAGTCCCCTCAGATTCAACCAGCTTCACGTAAAGGCATTGCCTCCTTAAATAAAATGGCGTGTACAAGTTTCTTAACCAAAGTAAAAGCCAGATCCGTGCTAAAAAAATAACTACATGCCTGATATTGCAACGAGCTGTCAAGATGCTGCCCTGACTCGCATCTATTCTAGGAGCCGGGAACCTTTTTTTTGGTAAATAATCCCAAGTGTCAGACAACCCATTAAATACAAATAGTCGCTGCTGCCAATCAGAATTACAAACGCAACAGTGACATCAGTGGCACTGCAGGCGTTTCAAAAGAAATCCAGTTGAAACCTGTAGTTTTGCATTTCCATGCTATTAGATCATCTGAGTGAGGTGGAGATAATTTTCACACAAATTGGTTTTAGAGGCTTCTTCATTTTTTTTAGTCAAAGTGAAATATGTCACCCGGACATAATGGCCGGTTCAAACAGCAGGTGGCCGACTTAACGACGTGCCCTTTCCGGGAGGATTTATCTGTCGTTCCTCGGAGGTGGCTGCACTAAAGTCCTGTCACAGAAAAACATCAGCGCAGAGCCGTGTCTGAGGGGAGTCTTATTAATGATGCTCTTCATGAGGCCTTTGTCCTTCGCTGTGGTCGCTGCAGCTCTTTCACTTTGACGTTTGAAGTCATTTTGGATCTCGGGGGTTCTGTTGCCGGGGAATTCAAGTTAAAACCCAAATCAGGGCCGTTATCAACACGTGTCTTTAGCCTGACGCAGGTGTGGTGCAGCCTCTGTTCACTACTCTGCTCACATCTTTATTTGATGTATTCAAAAGTATTGTTTCACATATAAATATACCTTTTCAGTTGTTTATAGATGCTCTTTATCTCACGCGCTGTTTGTGTCGGTGATGTGGAGGGAGCACAACATCAACCAGACGATATTAGAAATGCTCTGTAAATAAAACTCAGATTTCGTCATTGAATCTGTGCAGTTTTCCGTTCTCACTGTAATTACCTCGTCCTGCTCGGGCAGAAATGAACACAGCTGCAGATCTGCCCTCACACGCGCACGTACGCTGTGCTAACGCAACTTGACGCATAAATTTCGGCCAAACACAAAGCTAATCGCGTTTTTTTTCTCCGTCAGGTCAATTCTCCCTCGTTACAGTCGCTTGTCTGTTCGACGCTGGGACCGAAGTGTTCTTCTCAGCGCTGTCGCCCCCGGCTTCATTCCCACAGTCAACCCCGATTCCTCCACGTTACTCCGTGCTTGCATCAGCCGTACAGCGACACACATTTGCATGCGATTATCCCCACGTTCACCTCACTTACGCTGCGATGCGGCGGGAAGCCGTGGCCATTTTCATTTGATGTGGCCATCGCAGGGTCACAGGAATTTAGCCCTGAGCCGTGCACTTCGTACCCCTGACTGCTTGTCATCTGGCTTTGAGGAGGAGTTAAGCTTATTGTGCTATTGCAGTCGTTGTCAGTCTTTACCCCTGAAATGGAGACATCGTTGTGAAACCTTTTTTTTATACTGAAAACGATAAAAACTGGGCTTGAAATCAACTTTTTTGAGATTATGAGATACTGAGGATCAACTAGCCAAAACAGATCTAGAGCATTTATTCTTCGAAGCTGTGTTTAATAACCGTAAAAGGCAAAAAGAACATCGCACACAAAAAAGGCAACCTGCAGCAAATTCTATTTACAGAATCAGTGGCTGCAGACGTGACTGTGTTATTTACTTAGAACAGCTCGTCTGCCCTCTCCTTCATTCACAGCCTGCTAATTTCATGAAAAGCTGCAATGGACCCTAAAAAGTACAATGTATTCTTACCTTCAAAGCACTGTGGCTTTTGGAAAGTGTTAATTAACCAAGGGTGTAATGATCAAACTTATTCATTTTCTTTTTAAGCTATAGAAGTGTTTTTTTTTTTTTTTTAAATGGTTTCAGGGCTGAGAAAATACAGTTCGGCTGCTGCTGCCTCATCACAATGTTTATTTGCATGTGTGAGATTTAGGTGTTGATGTAAAAAGCCTCGAGTAAAAATAAGTTTCTGACTGTATTTGAGGTTCTTGTAACCGTGGCAGCAACATGACTCCTGCTGAGACGGGTGCAGGTTGGTGGAACAACCCAGAGCCCACATGTTTGCATGCGTTTGAAAGTGTTCAGGTTCATGTTTTTCCCTCCATGTGTGTTTGCAGTGCATTTGTTTGCATAAATGTGCGTGTGTGTGTGTCTGTGTGTGTGTGTGTGCTGTCTGAGTCTTAATTAAAACCTTCCTCTGAGACCTGACGGTTCCTTTTGAAGGAGCCTGAGCTGCCAGATGGCAACGGACAGAACCCAACCGCCGCGGCCATTTTGTGCCGTCGAAGGCAGCGGCCCTCTTAGTCAGAATTAGCCCCTCTGCTCTGTCAGAGCTGGTTGATTATTCCTGCAGGAGCGTTTGAGTGCAGCAGGTCTGAAGTAGATGCTGCTCCGAGGATACATCCACACCAGTACATCTTCATTTGGAGACACAAGTCATTTCCATCCCCGCGAGCAGTTTAGCTGAGTCTGAAGCTGACATATGGTTTGGCCAATGATATCGTCCAATATCAGCCTCACGCAGACGTATAGGAAAACAAATAATGCAGAAAATATGTGCATGTATGTGACATTTTACCCATAAAGACATTTTCTTAATCCAAGTTCTCCACATTTTGTTAGATCTGTTTACTTTATATTCATAGATATCAAGTTTATGGTTAAAATATCTCTTTTTTCATGAGGATTTTAAAACAAGTTTTTAGGTCTGATAAAAGTTTTTACTCCCTAATACCAGTATCGGCATCAGCCCACAAAAATCCACATCGGTCAAGGACACTAATGTTGGTCTGTGTCCAACTGTCTCTCTGTTTCCTGTCTTTACCTCAACACAACCAGGGAGTTTCAAACGTCTCCGCTCTAGGTTCTCAAAGAGTCTGTAGCCGTGTGGATGACGGGTGTTTACATAGCAACAGTAATGTTATTTAAAACTAAAACATAGTAGTATGGATGTAGCCTGAATAGAAAGAATTCTGGCTTTTCTAAATTCTTTCAGAGCGACTTCTTTCTTTACCTTTTCATACCGTGGTTCATCTTTGAGATGAAGAGACACTAGGTCATAAAACTGGGAGCATGGCTTTCTCTTATCGACAGGCAGCAGCTACAGGTGTCAGCTTCCTGAGGCCTGTAACACACGTACGTGATAAAGACACATTTCTTGAGTGGATGTGAGCAAGCAAGCTAATTAGGGCAGGGATCCAACAGCAGCATGGAGGGAAGGGCTAATATATCATGATGCAAAATACTGTAATAATGGCACCGCTTTAACATTCGCTCTTCTTGCCGTAGGACAGAATATCTCTTTTCCTTTATTCGACTGTGGCACCGAAAGAGATTTCAGGCCATCTATTTTATTTAGGGCAGAGATTTCACTACCTGTCTTGAGTATTCTTTCGTAAAGGGGCAGAAAAAAACCCTGCAGCAGCTTTGAAGGACATTGTTCTGCACGACGGGGGAAAATGTATCGTCGTCAGTTTTCAGTCTTCACTTACAACTCGTACCGCTAACCCCCTCCTGACGCCCTCCGTACTGTACCGCCATGAAAATATCCTCACGATTGACAGCAAGTGTATTTACCCGACATGTAACACAGATACATCACGCATAACTTGACATATATTAGACATGTATTGCACCCTGGGGTGTTGGTGGAAATGCAGAATGTGATAATATCCCCCCATCGCTGCCGCTGCGTCCCACATGATTAACTGTTGTGGGTTCTTTACACTTCGCCAGAGGCAGGCTGCCGCGAGGAGGGAGGCAGAGGAAGCGGCATAAACGTCTCCAGATACCCTCACATATTTATTAGCCCATCAAGCTGCCCCCCCACACCCTCAACCTCCATCCCTCAGCTATAAATATGGATGTCAACCAAGGTGTCAAGGCTCAGGCCCCTGTTAGAAATACCTGCTATTATGCCATAAAATGAGTGGGAAGCTGCTCAATGGCGCGTGATGTGTAAACTGAACTTTTTGTGTTGTTCTAATCAAATGCAACCCGGCTCAGGTTGTGGGGTGTTAATGAAGGTACACACATACACACACACAGACACACACACACACACATCCACCTGCCACGAACAAACAGCCAGCGCTTCACTTCTGCCTTTCATGCCTCTGAGAGGGAAGGTATACAGTCCGCACATAAAAGTTTCTGAATAACGGGAGCGGTTCAGGAGGACGATCTGAGGCGTTAACGAGACAGGCGGCTGGGAAGCGGCTCCTCCTGAAGACGGGAATTAACCTGCGAGGTCGCCCCGTTAAATAAGCAGCAAATGTTAACAGTTGTACCAAAAAAAGTATGAAAACAATGCACGTGTTGTACATTTAGAGACGTTCGGATCTTACCACTTGCCAGATGTCTTGTTTTTAATCAATTATCAATGCACTATGCATAAAACTCATAAATCCATAGATTCACACCTAGTTAGCACGGCTAGAATAAAGCTCTTGATGTCTGAAGCCTCTAAGGGGATATTTTTTATTATTTATGGGTCATGTTTTTCTTTAATGCAATAGAATTTGTATAATTTGTATAACATGTATAATGATATCAATGCACAATACGCACAATTTCCATAAAGCCGAGTATAAATACCTCGTTAGCACAACTAGAATTAAGCTCTTGATGTCTGAAGCTTCTAAGGGGATATATTTTTATTATTTATGGGTCATGTTTTCTTTGAAGCAATAGAATTTGTGTAATTTGTCGAGAGGCAATAATATAGATGTTTAAACCATCAAAGATCATCTGTTTTCTGGCTTTGTGTTAACACTTCAGCAGAGATTACACTCAAAGTCGGGGAAATATCTCAGATGTAAACTATTGTCACTTCGAAAGCTCATCCTCGCTTAATCCAACTGGAACAATACACAGTTCTCCAATTTCGATCTCTTGTAATTTATTTCAACAACATGTCAATTTTTATTGTGAAAACCCTGTACAATAGGCCTTTGTCATCTTTTCAAGAGTTTAATAATCACTATCTCTTTTGAAAGCTCTCAAACCCTGACACATTTTTTGTAATTGTATTACTACATTATTCTTTTCAGCGTCTGATACACAGATGAGTAAATGTGTTCATTAGGGGCCAAATTAAAATGCAGCGCTGCTAGAACTTCTTCTTGCCGGCGAGGATGAATCAGCGCCGGCGATAAAGTTGTTAAACGGTTCCGCAGCCGCGTCCTTGTGGTTGTGACCTCAGCCACGGCAAACTGCTGACCCTCGTTTTTTTTGGGGGCGGGCGGCTGTGTCGCTTAGTCTCCTTGACTCGTCCCGCCCAAGTGTCATCGCTGTGTCTGAACCAGTGGCTGGGAGCATTTCCTGCGACCGAGATCAGGGCTCTGCTCTATATTCCTTCTGTCTAGAGAACGGACACTATCAGGGACACTACAGTTGTGCGTCTGACTGCAGAAACTGTGGTTTTAACCTTGTTGGCTAAAGTGGAGTGTTACAGACCAGAGGACCCACGATGGCAGCTGTAGGTGTTTGGCTGTGTTGATGCTTCTCATGATGATCTGAGTTCCTTCTGTGTTTATCTGGAGAATCCATAAAAAAAACAAGCTCTGGCTTCCCCTGGATACAGAAGTTAATATAGCGTGTGGTCACTGGCTTTGTCCTTTTTGTAGTTTATTACCTTCCTCTCGTAGCTGCTGATAAGATCTGGTGTCCGTGCCTCATATGTGGCCGTGTCACTGGGTACACTGGGTACACTGGTCACCTGGACATGATAATCAGCTGTGTTCAGCACCACTGTTTGTCTTCTTTTATCAGCCGGCAAGATGGTGACGTTTTAATCTGTTTGTGCGTTGACAACAGTGCGAGCCTGGATCCAGATATGTACTTAAACACTATAGACAACATCCAGTGAATTGGGGGAAAGAAGCATTTGGACCCACTTCAAATATCAAGCCACACAGAGAATGTGTACTTTTGTTGGGAGGGAACAACCTGCAGCTACAAAATCACTGGGAGGAAAAAAAACATAAAGCTGAAGAGAGACGGATTTTATTTCCCTTACTTTATCCAAGAGTGTGGTCTTAAAGTTTCAGATCAGAGGAGAAATCCGAGAGCAGACATTTCACACACAGAAGCAGGAGAAACAAAATACCCGAGTTAAAGCTCAAGCGGTTTGAGCACAAGCAGAGCAGAGGGTTTGAGTGAAAGCACTACACACTCTCAACGTGAAGTCAACAAGTCCTGTTCCCAAGAAAGAGACAACTTTAAAACACACGACACAGAACTTAACGTTAAGGTTCTTAATTGTGTTATTATTCTTTTAAAGCCATAAAGGCGGTGGTCTAACTGAACTCATTAGCTTCTCACAACAATTAGACAGAGCTACTTTGCTTAAAGATGAGGATTTAGTCTTGCTGGCTCTGTCAGCGACGTTAAGACTTTGAATGGATCCAGGCCATTTGTGCTATTTACTGTATGTTGAAATACTCATCATGTAAAGTGGAGGATTGTTTTTTCGGGCTGACTAATGTCTGTTTAGCAGCCGTAAGTCCACCACTTATAGTAGCTGGCTCTCTGTGCTTAGATTTCCTACAACACTACGAGTAAGGCTGACAGACTTGCAGAATAAAATCAATACCTTTTGGCACAGTCTTGAGAAAACTGAGCATTTTCCAGGAAAGGATTTATTTGCAGGGCTGTTGTACAAGGTTCTATTTGATTGTGAAGGGTTTTGTTTTGTTTTTTTCCTGCAGTGGTTTCTTATTGAGTCACGTTGCAAGAATGTGATTTGCTAACGTTGTCGGATCTTTTCCTGACAATTACGATCAGTTGTGATCTTATTTGAAAGCAGAGGGACGTTTTACCGAAATTGATCTCGACTAAAAGGACTTTAAGTCAACGGAGAACAATGTTGAGGTTGATGAAATAAGACGATAGCCAACATGCTCTGTTTAACCCCAGGACTCAGACTAAATCTTAAGACAGCTGACAGTTACGGGGAAGTGGGAGAGAACTGGCCGTGGTATCCTCTGAATAAGCAGAGCACTGAGATATAATGAAGATATCAAGCGGCACGTAGAGCTCCACATCAAATTAGTTTCCAGAAATATCCGTAATGATGAGGAGATTCCCCTCCCCAGCACGGCTGCTCCCGGCCCCTACGCAGCAGTCCCACAAGCAGATGGCTGGATATGAATGCGCTTCACACATGAGCAGGGAGGAGACGAAATAACAATCTTTCCACCTTTACTTTGCAGCTGTTCCCCCCCACCCCCGACGAAGCGCTTCCCGATGATGCTCTGTAAAACATAATTTTAGAATCATGGAAATGCTCCGTGGCTCTGTGCCTTTTTTTAAACTCGGGGCTTGGCAGGAGTGTGATACAACACAATCCAGAGAGTGAATATTCGGCTGCATCCCCCTGATGCTAGTTTAATACACAGGACCCCCAACTTGATGCACCAGGTGTTTACACACTCCATATTCAAAATGTTCCAATAATATAAACCAAGCTAAACTCTCGAAAGTGCCGAGTAGTCGCTGTAATTAAAAGTTTCAAAGGAGGCAAATTTCAGACGGTGACAATATCTCTCCCGGTTGCCCAGAGGAACCGAAGACGTGTCAACAAGCTGCTGCCAGAACCGCTGCACAGCCGCTGTCGCCTGTAGTTCAGTCTGAACACAATCCAATATCGACACTAATACAATCAGTGTAGCTTGTTAAAACTTCACATCGGCCCACAGCCGGAGCTGTTACAATTTAATGTTTGATACAGCGTGGTAAAAACACTCGATACACAATGTCATTAGCTGAATACATAAAATATACACAACTGGAAACTAAGGGGAGCAGAACTGCACCAAGGCCCAACTCTCTCCTCATGAAACCACTTTTAAATTCACTAGATCTGCACCAGATTCTATTCGCTCGTAGACTTCAGTCCCCTAATGATGAGAATTGACTTTTTTTTCATCAAGAACCATGAATTATTTTGTGAGGACTGAATTAAAAATGTTGAAAAAGTGCAGAAATGTTCCCCTGCATCCGCCCCACCCGATCCAGATCTGCACCAAAATGAAATTGGATTCTCCCCTGACCCGCACCACATCCCCTCCACTAGGTTCTGTGCCAATCCACCCAGTAGCTTTTGTGTAATCTCGCTTCAAACAAACGCAGACAATAACATAACCTACTTGGTGAAAGTAATTACAACATTTAAGCAGCGAGTGGGCAGAATAAATCAGCACAAATTAGGCGACAGAATTCCGAGGTATTATTCTAGGACGAAATTAAAATTGTTTTCCTTTTTACTGGGTTGTTCTGGTAGAAAAACAACTCGAGTCTCGACCCCATTTCTTGCTCATAATGGTTTGATAACGACATCTTTGAAATCATAAAGATTTCTTTTGTTATATTTGTATATCGACCCATGTTATTATTATCAGTCAGGCTAGTGATGTAATCAGCCCACTTTACTTGTGCTTACTGAACTTTACTAAAACAGTTTGTTTACTCTTGAGTCTGACCTGGAGTTTAAGTTTGGGTCCATTTATTTATCCATCTATTTATGTGATGACAACAAGTCTAGAAGGGACGATGATAATAACTTAGAGACTCTGTGTGAAGGCTCTCGAGCTTTTTTTCTTTTGCTGGCAATGTTGAGACATGATTTGACAAAACAGCAAGAAGCAGCACTTGACTGTATCTTTGAGCCTCTTTGCTAAGGTCTAATACAGCCCTGGGACAGGAAGTGCATTTTAATAATCGCCTCAGTTTTTATTAACAGTCCAGACGCAAGATAAAATAAACTGGGCAAACGTGAACCGTAAAAAAAGGACAAAAAGTTTTGAATTCAAACTAACAAACCCTTAAATTCCCTACAAATGAGTTTAACATATCTTTTAAGGATTTGACGATATGCTGGACTTAACTTTTCAGGCACCAGACGTGAGCTTGGGGAAAATTCAGCTTCCCCCTCTTCACCTCGAAACATGTTTAATCGGTGATGGTATCTGCCTGGGCTGAAATCTGAAAGGAGGGAATCCCATCGCAGTTTGCTTTTGTTGTTAATGTCCAGGTAAATGTTCGTTTGCTAATCTCAATCCTGTGCTTGTCAAATGGAACTGCGACCAACGAAAGACAATGAAAAAAAACACATCAACAGCCAAATCTCCCCCTCCCCCCTCCCCCAATAATCATGCTCTTTAAATGCGATCTCCGAGTTCAGGGGCCGGGGCAGTGATCTATAATTACTCCTGTTGCGAACACAGCTCCGAGTCTTTCTCAGCGTCAGTTAGTCTGAAGATTTACTGCTCACGTAGCCGAGTGTGACACGGTGACGCACGGCTTACGGAGCCATTATGCTCATTTAAGGTCACTTGATAATACAGCAAAAGCTACGTGACTAAAATGTGAATGTGAAAGGTCTCCTTGTAGTTTCGGGGGGGGGGGGACAAGTCGTGGAGAAGACTCGTAGTTATGTTTTTTCTTCCACATGGAGGTGAATCATTGTTTCCACTCTAAGAGTAATGGTGTCCTTGAAGGCGGATTGTTAGGGTCGTGGCCCACGTTGCAGCTCAGTGGTGCCGTGTGCCGTACTGGGCTTATTATGCTGCATCACTTCACAAGATGCCAGTGGGAGTGCTGGTTCTAAACCTGCCCTGCTTGCACTACTCCAGAGTTTAAGAACTGCTTGAACTGAGAGGTTTTACAAACGCTGCTGTCCTCGTCGTTTCGTTTGACAACTCGCTGGCTGCGTTTTTAGTGTGAAACACTGACGTAGACATTCAGACCAGTTTGCTAATTGGGTCCTTTCGGTCATGACACGGCCTCCGCTGGTTTGTCAGCCTTCTTATTACACGAGCCTCTACTGGAAGAAAACCACCGGCATTAGCCTCGGCTCCCAGTGCAGAACGCAACATGAACTATCGGGTGTTTCTAACCCTGTTGTCTTTGCTGTTAGACTCTGCATTTTACAATTATACAACTGTTTACACGTGTAGGACACAGTTCTGCAGCTAACAACCTTCCTGTGTACACCTCAGCACTTAATTAACAACTTGGCGAGGGTCTCTTATGGGTTAAAAATCTTCCTTCGCTTGTGACGGAGGCCCGGAGCATGAACACCATGCAGGAATTGTCTCCCTTCTTCTTTTCCTCTCCCTGAAACCAAAATACGTGTAAATTGAAATTTTTAAACGATTGGCAGTGCAACCGAACGCCGCGCGGCCTTCCAGGGAAAACGTGGCGCCCCTGGAACATTAAGAAATATGCTGCTGATGGATTTACTTTCATTTAATTGCCTATTCTACTGTAAGGGATATTCTATTGTCTCCTCACAGATGAATAGTCGGAGAGAAATGAAAAGAGAAAAATGCAAAAAAGGTTGATTTATCACTTCTTTTTTTTTTTTACACTCCTACCTTTTTTTTTGACTTGGAGGAAAAAAAGTCAAAGCATCATCTTTTTCACAATGTGAACGCTCAATTCAGCCGTGGTGCCTGACAGACTCTTTTCAGACCAGTGTGTGTGCCCCCCCCCCGACAGTCCAGCTGTGGCTGCACCCACACCAGGAGGGTTTGGAGAGGGAGCGCTTCCAACCTTATCTCACCCTCCGCAGAGTGCCATTAAGACGGGAGGAGGAAACGGGTTCTCTCTTTACCCCGCCATCTCCCACGCTCTCTCTCTCTCTCTCTCTCTCTCTCTCTCTCTCTCTCTCTCTCTCTCTCTCTCTCTCTCCCCTGCCGGTGGTGGGAGATGAATTACTTATGGTGACCCAGGCCGGCACACACTCTGCTCGGGCCCGCCCGCTCCCTCAATGCCGCCGTTCCTCACACTTAGCCATTCTGTTCTGTCAGCTCGCACGCTGCCAGTCCCCGAGGCGGCGGACTTCAGAGCCACCTTCAGCAGCGTCTGGGCTGAGAGGCTGCTCGTGTCGTCTGCATCCTGCTGCTGTGTGGCCCACTGTCGGCTGGTGGGCTGCAGACACAGACATCTCACAGTGTGCTCCTTCTTCTGAGCGCTTCAGAGGTGTAGCAGTAAAGCATGCTAATGCAGCCAGTTAACCAGCCAATACAATAACATTTCCCGACTTATAACGATCATTTTGAAACTCATAGTCCCTATTACGTAATGGTATATTACATTATGCGGGAATGAATTAACCCAGGATCAGGTTTTATTACATTTTCTGCACATTGAGAGCGACAGTTTATTAAATTCTCTGTTTTGCTTCCTCATAAGTCTTTGCTGTTTTCTGGAACAGCATGCAGCCACATGAAATGCTTAAACGATCCCTGGAAAGCAGAACTTATGAAATTTTGTGCTGTAGCATTAAAATGATTGAATAGTAAAAGTCTCCCTTGAAACCCGCCGCTAATGAAATTCAGACCCTACAAGCTATAAAAGTGTCTAAACGACATCACAAAAAAACTCCCAAAATTAGTTCAATATCTCAAAAGTGATTAATCAGTTCCTGATGTTGTCTTAGCTGCAGGTTTATGACGCATATTAACGAAGGAAAGCAGAGATGAAGGGGAAAAAGTGTATTTCCTGCGTTCCTAACCTAAAAGCGCCGTTAAATTAACCAGAGCAACGCTTTAAAATTCTATGAGAGCTGCCTTCCCTCTCCTCCCTCTCTCCTGAGGTCAACGTTCACTGCACCGCGGCACAGAACAAAAGGCCCTGCGTCTGAGGTGATCAATCCTGAAGTGAGAGGGAAGGAGAGGGGAGCTCCGATGACGAGAAGCGAGAGGAGCAGCAGGCGGCGCTGAAGGTCACTCACAAAGGGAAGCCGAGAGTCTTCGGGAAAAACGTGCATCCTCCTTAAAGACGAGACCTTGTTAATGGTATCCTCTGCATAATCAAGCTAACGGGAGTCTCCTCGGAGCTGACAGGCTGCAGATTCATCAAAATGCGATGGAAAAGTATCGGGGGGCGGGTGGGGGGGCACTGCAGCACTGGTAGCCAGCAACCTCTGCAACAGTGTCTAGAGTTGAGCTTTTTACTTCAGCCAAGTCAACTCCAAAGAAAGTAACATGTGCACATGGCAGAGAAAACTTGTGGTAGATTTGTGTGGGTGTGGCACGTGCAGACATTTTGTGTTTTGCAGCGTTTTGGTGCGAAGGGGAGAAACGGTGCACCGTCACCTCACAGCGAGAAGGTTCTCCTGAGTCTGGGGTCTTCACTGAGTGGAGTCTGCATGTCCTCAGGGCTCTGGCTTCCTCCCACAGTCCAAAGACGTGCAGATTAAGTTAATTGGAGACTCTGAGGTGTGTGAATGTTTGTGTGTCTTGCTCCTGCGATGCGCTGGCGCCTTGTCCAAGGTTTGCTCCGCCTCTCGCCCAATGTCAGCTGGGATTGGCTCCAGCTCCCACACGACCCCCGGAGGATAAGCAGAGTCGATGATGAATGAATGTTTATATGTGGGTTGGTTGGATTTCTGGTGTCATTCACATTTTCTGTGTGTGTGTGTGTGTGTGTGTTTCCCCAAAGACTTCTAAACCCTGCTAATCTTAATTCCACAGAGACGATGCGTATAATTAGATTCTGGATCGGAGCCAGTGTGTTGCTCCTCACAATATAGAGGCCGGCTTATCGTCCCAACTTCCCTGCACTGCGGGTGACCCCCATTTGGCCGGGAAACATCCCCCACCCATCCATCATGGCACCGGGCTTATCATAAGCCCAGAACCTCTGTCAAACCCCTGCTCCTGTAGTTTCTGATTCCGTTTCATCTCATCCCAGGCTGCCTTCACCTACTTTACTTTTATGTGCGTCTTCTAACAGCAGCTGTCGAATCTGCTCCATCAGCGCCGCGCTCTTTGTTTTAACTTCAGAACCCGACCTCCGCTCACTCCTGCCACTCCGACGTCAACACCCCCCGTGCATCCGACTTCAGATCACTGTTGAAGATGTGTTCTCTGTAGGCATTTAGAAATATTGTACTTTTAATATGAGCACAAGTTGAAGTTGCTGTTTGTCTTTTTCTCTTTGTGTTACATGAGGAGTTCTCTCTCTCTCTCTCTCTCTCGCACTAACCTCTGCGTTTCTGGTACGGTACTTATTGCCGCTGTCCTGAGGAATTAGCATCTTAAAAGGGCAACACTAACCACTGCCCGTAAGACCTGCTCCCAAACACCCGTGCACATTACCATATTCCTACTGTATATGTCAGTGTTCGGTTTCCAGTCCTCCAGCGAGGCAGCACCGTGTTGATCTACGCTCTCCCCCTGGTCGGCACATCTCCACTCCTGTACATCCACCGCCTCTCCTGTCTGGCGTGAACCCGCGGGCGTCGGATGGCGTGCTACGGCGTGATGTGATGTAACGGGACATGTCATGATGCGGTGTGAAGCTGCGTAACACAGCCGCTGTGTGTTGCCCTGAAGAGCTTGTACCTGTGTTGTGTCAGTAACACAACCAGCAGAGAGCGAAGGATACATGTTATATTACTATCTGGTGTTTTTCGGTGGCTGTGGAGATGATGGAAGTTTAATGTCAGACTTTAAACCTGTGGATGTTACATAACGATCGTTGCTTCTGATGATGATAACGAAGTAGAGGAACTAAATTTAATGTAATTAAACTTTAACGGGTCCAGGTCCACTTGTGCTGGACCTTTGGACTGTGTCAGGTCGTCTGCATCTGTTGTGATGAAACTTGAAATATTCAAACTTTATCTCATTTGACATTTTAATCTTAAAAAGCTCCGAAAGACAATAAAACTTTTTAAAACATCTCAAATCAGCGATATTGTCAGTTTACATATTAAAGCAACACTATGCAGATGTGTTGCCTTAAAACAGCAGCTTGATGAAGATGAGTTCAGTGACTGTGAATTTATCTTTTTTCAGTCTCTCACCGTTCAGCAACTTGAGTGAAGCTGAACTGTGGATCAGTTAGAAGTTATTACAAACCAGAGTTTATCTCTCGATATTCAGCAGGAACCTTTTTAAAATATCAAGAGTTTTGTGGATTTGTTACAGCGGCAGCTCCTCTGGTTCAAGTAAAGGTAAAAGTGAGTAAAGCTAAAGTTACATAGTGCTGCTTTAACTCTACCACAATAAACTAGAATGTGAGAATTTGAGTTATGACCTGTACCGCCGCCAGCCACCAGGGGCTCCTGGCTTCACTCCTACAGAACAGAGGAAAAGAGTCAACCCACTGAGCTGGAGCCGAACGTTTATAACCAAAAATATCATATCCTGATTTTTATATCCAGGTAATGATAACATACCTTTAACCTTGAGAGTGTAGATGTCTTTGCAGATGTGGAGTTTCCACAGCGGCTCCATGTTTGGGATTCTTTACCACGCGTCGTGTCGATCGTCTGGTGTTTGTGTTTCAGCACTTGGCTTTTGATTTGTCGCTCTCGTGCGTCGACTCTCTCTCTCTGTGCTGTCTGACCTGATTCTCACGCCAGTGGTGAATGGAGGTGTGTGTGGTGTTTTCAAACGGTCGTGGGGACCAGTCTGTGGTGAAATACAGTTTCAGGGGTTCGTTTCCGACCTTTCATTCCCGACACCACGGCCCAAATAAGCTTTTACTCACCGGCTCCTCATTCTGTCTTGGCTGGTGTGAGTCAGTCTCCTGTTTGTGTTGCCTTCATGCAAATATCCTGCCTGCGTCTGAGCCACGTGGAAGAATGCGATGCATCGTCCACATGATGGTAAACATTGCCGTTATGTGATGAAGAATAATGTCAAACAGGCGTTTTCTATAGTCCCCGGATGTATCATGTGAGTTCTCTCTGCTTTGATTGGTTAAACGGTCTTTTAGTGAATCCTCTCAATAATTACTTCATATTTTCTATTGTTCGTCCACACTTCATTTTTCTTTTCTCATCTTTCGCTTTCTTTAAATCTCCTTGTTTTCGCGTCTCCTTCACTTTATTGTTCTCGCCGGTGCGCTCCTCTTTGATGGAGTATTGATCAGAGGCGTGGACGAGGCAGCGGGGAGCAGTGCGTACAGGAGGGAGGTAAACAGATCGGGATGGATGGTGAGGTGGACGGAGAGGTGCCGGGCGCAGGCCGCAGGAGGCCGGCAGAGAGGAAGAGGAAGAGTTCGGGGGATGATGGAGGTGGAAAAGACAGGAAGAGAGACAAAAAAAGACGTAGAGAGAGGGAGGGAGGTGAGGATCAAAGCTTTCTCCCTTGTCAGTATTCACAGCTTGCGTCCTCTACCCCCCACCTCACCACCGGAGAGATGGAGAGATGAAGCGCGGGGAGAAGCAGCGAGCAGCTAATGTCGTTTCACAGACAAAGATTCCCTCGCTCCTCTGTCTCTGCACTTTCCTCCCTCGCTCCCCTCCACAGTTTTCCTTCAGTGATGCTGAAGGATGATTGAGAGCTCTCCCGGCGCCGGCATTTCTAAACAGACGCATCAATAAGTAAATGGCTTGATGTGGAGCTGCGTGTGGACATGGTGTGTGTGTGTGTGTGTGTGTGTGTCCACTGGTAACTGCGCCCAGCGTGTGTGTGTTGGTTTTATCAGCCTGTGCACATGTGTGTGTATGTTGTCCGTGCAAAGGCCGATCCAACTCTCCATCCCCTCTTCCCAGAGGCGAACCCTTTGAACGCCTTTGTGTCTCTCTCTCTCTCTCTCTCTCTCTGCTCCCATTTCTTTTCTTTTCTGTGTTTGCCATCACTCGTCCCTCTCCGACATCCTCCCTTATTTTTCTTCTGTCTCATTTCCCTTCCTTTTCAGTTTCCCCCTCCCCGCTCCCCTCCCTCCGCCCTGCGCGCTCTGCTGACGCATTCAATCTCTCTGGCACGCCGCTGCTCACTTTGAGAATGCTCAAAGACAATCCTGTGCCAAAAGGCCTTCATGAATCCACAAATGTATTCTTTGGCCACATCAAATGATTTTTTTTTTGCTCAACCTGCTTTAATCAGCGTAGCCAACACACACACAACTCCGCAAACAAGGGATGAAACGAATGACGATGTGTTTTATAAACGTGTCGCTCGAAGACGATCGTCGCCGAAGTCCCCTCCCTCGGATTGAAGGAGCGTTTCAGCATCTTTCAACTTATTATGTTGGGTTTTCTGGCAGTAGCTCGACTCTTCCCGTCGACACTCGTCCGTGTTGTCTCCCGTCGCAGCAAGCAGCTGCTTTGTTTCAGCAAGAAAAGCTCCGTTTGTGTTCAGCATCAGAATGTGGTTCACTGTGTCTTTCTCTCGTAGCCGTGTCCTCCTCAGGATGCAGACACGGGAAGCAGTGGAGCTTTTAGCACCCATGGGAGACTGATATGTCCCTCTGAAGACCCAAACAAGGCTAAAAGGAGAGTGAATATTGGACTTCCACCCCCCTCATGGCCGAACATGAATCCCAATGAACACTGCTGTTGCGTCTCAGGTGGCAGCAAATCAATTTACACAGGTTTAAATAGTGAAGGTTTCGCTTGAAAACCCCAAAACTACTTAATTCTAAATGACATGAAACCAACAAATCTTCACACGTGTGAAGCTGAAGCCAAAACAATGTGTTGCAACAATCGCATGAATCGTGTGCAGTTGGATTTCTGATGATCAGTGAATCATATTTAAGCGCTCGTGCGCTCACGCTTGTCACGCGATCGTTTATGTATTTTTATCTTTACATATGTGCGTTTAATACAAACTTCACCTGCAGGCACAATCGCTCATGTGCTGCTACGCTGTTGTGCGTACATAATTAATTCCATTCTCTTTGTGTGTGTGTGTGTTTGTTTGAAAGACTATATTTGCACTCATAAATATACACACACAAACATTGATGGGTGCTCATATGCTGCTATATCTAACCTCCCAGCATGCATGTATGCAAATGCACGTGTGTCTATATATATATATATATACGCTCATGTCATATTCGGATATTTAGCCATATTTACAAAAACACTACAAACTAAGTGCCAGTTTCCGAAGCAGGCGACTTGCACTCTTCCTCCTCCTCTGGCTCCTGGTTCCTCTGGAGCAGCTGCCCACTCGCAGGACGTCGTTATGAGATCTGCACAAATAGTTAAGTGTGTCGGACTCGTGCCAGGTCGGTGGTTCACCAGATCAGATCTCCTCCACCTGATGGAGGCAGTGCAGAGGGTAGACGGAGGAGATGAATATTGTACGTCCAGGCCTTTTGGAAACGAATGCCCAGCGTAGTTATGGGGGAAAGAACTCGTAGTTTGAAGACGTGAAGTGATTTTAGAAACGAATCTAAATGGAGAATCTATTGTTTCTACTGTTGTACTTGTTTCTGCTGTATTTTGTCCTGCGTCGCTGTCGATAACAATCACATTTCAATCACAGTCCTCGGCTCTGAGTTGTGGGAACACACAGACGTGGTTGTTTACCACACATCTGACTACCTGTGTTTCCTCCCCTGTTGGGCTCTTATTGTCTGATTCCTTCCTCCTACAAAGGTGATTTTCCAAGTTAAACTCTATTATATCCTTTTGCAAATGGTGCAAATTGGATACAGGTTGTGAAAATGTTATTTGTTTGAAACGGTAATAGCGGCAGTTTGCATACAGCTCACAGGACAATAGAAGCTTCACAGCCGCTGGAGCACGACCTCGATGGAGGAAGAAATCAACCCAATAATGTTCGTTTTATAGCTTCGGCTCGTTGGCACGTGTCACTGACTCTCGTGTGAATTCTTAAACCGACTTTGGATGAATTCAGCCCCTTAAATCTACAGTTAGTCTATTTTATATTGAGATAAATCCAATTATATGATCAATGTAAATGAGTCTCAGGTGTTTATTGGAAAATGAAAAGTACAATTCTTACGATATGAAATAATGATAATGAAACTTGGATTATTTGTTAATTATATCACTGGTGTTAGAAAATTGTAAACAAATTATATTTAAAAGAAAAAGAAGAGCAATTACTGTGACTGTTGAAGTAATTCACAACAAAAGACTAAATAAATGCTAATGTTGCTCTGTTGCTGCTGGATGTATAAATATCTGTTCACCAACAGCTTTGCTAACGACTTTGTGTTTTTCATTAGCTCAGTTGTGTGTTTGCCTTTTTTGTTTTGCTGCTTCAAGCTTCAACTTGTGTGATTAGGAAAAGATTCTGAATCGTTCAGAAGACGAATCTGTGAAAACACATTCGTCGCATTTGCTGTAAATGAAAGATTTGCATTTGCAACAGTTTTTATCTTCAATGGGTTTTGTTCTTGGGTTTTAAATATTGTTGTTGAAACTTTATTGATCCCATTCTTGCAGAGACTTCTCCATTTGAGCGGCCTCTTGTTTTGCAGTGCAACTTATTGATGGTGGATAATTCCCCGGTCGTACAGCAGAAGTATGTTTTAGTGAGAAAAGCACAGGAGTTTCGGCGTTTTCTTAAACAAAGGTTACCTGCATGTTGACAGGAGCGCGGGCTGTTAGCAGAGCGAGGCTGAGGGAGTTGCACTGAATCTATAAAGTTTGTTTACTGCCACATTCAGATGCCCCTCCATCTGCTTTTTATCCTCTAAATCAATTCCGTTGCTTTGTGCAGTTGGAGAAGCAGCGCTTATGCAAACGGACGTCGGCTGAATGCAGATTCTCACTCCCTCTGCGCTGCGGCGGCGGCGCTGCCTCGCTGCGTCGGCTGCATCAGTATGACCGACACCGACGCTAAAATTCTTCAAGTTAATTAAGAGTTTACCTTCGTTACATTCCTCGGAGTGAAACATGGCGTAGGGAGAGAGTGTGTGTGTATGGAGTATTGATTCTGTTTTGTTTGGCAGAAAGTTACAGATCTGATTGTTGCCTAACAGGAGTTCTTGTTAATAGAATGATGTTTCAATCAAACACTAATCACATCGAGCGTCAGTGGGAGACGCACGAGGACCCGTGTTGTGTCGGCTCGCTCACGCTTCACTCAGCGGGATGTCTCGTCACGTCGGATTCTGAATCGGGTAAATGACTCGCTAATTTGGGTTTTCATTTGTTTCTGCGTGAGTGTGGGAATCCAAGGGCGTCAGACCGGGCACGTCGGATGCCTCTGGTTTTATTTGTGTATGTGCTAATGAGGCAACTCTCCGCCCATTGTGTTTGGATTCATTCATAGTTAATGGGTGTTATTGTTCTATTATGATTCGCACTTTATATTTATGGCTGCTGCCTGTAGTGTTGCTCGTCGTGACAGATTTGGTTTATAGTGTCTCCCTCTGTCTGATGTGAGATCCTTTTATAGACTCTCTCTGTTACTGTATCTCCTCCTCAGTAGTTTTATTATTCTCTGTTATCACTCCCACTTTTATGTTTTATTAACTCGCACATTTGCTAATGATCTCTCCTTTGCACAAAAAGTACGAGTTCAGTAATATGACTTTTGGAGAGAAAGCATCGCCGCAACAGTTCTGGTCAAACAAGGGAAGTCAAATGATGAATGAAGAGAAAGAGAGGGGTGATGCACGCACTGTAAATCAGTCATTTTTATATCGTACTGACTATGCCGTCACACAAATCGTTAAAATAAAAGAATTGATACCAACCAGGGATTATAGGATTATAAAAATAAAGTTTATATCTCATATTTATGTGTTTTGGAAGCTGTAATCACCAAATATGAGTTCAGTTTTTGTTGTTGATCTAATTCAACACTACTAACTTTTCAGAATAATAATAATAAGAAGCAGTGAGTTTACTGGAAAAGACACTCATGTTGTATTCGTTCTTTTCTGAAGTGTACTAATGAAAACCTTATTGTTTGATAAGTGGGTTGTGCGTCAGACTATTTCTCATTTTTGTACCGGTTCAACAAATATGAATTATAAAAGCCGTCCAGGATTTATGTTCTGCTAACCGGCCGCCTGCTGTAGCTGGTATTTAACAGAGCGACATGAGAGAGGTATTGATCTTCCTGCTTTATTTTTCTCAGCGAGCCTGCGAATCAGCACATTCCCATAAAAGTTAAACATTTCCTTTTTGAAAGTATTTCGACTGGAGTAAGAATAAGAGTTCAGCTCCTCCTCGTCCGACTGTCACATCGGAGCGGAGTGGGGGGGGAGAACACAGACACACACTCACAGACACACGCTGGAATTTAATGAGTTGGCTTCCTCCACAAAGAGAATCCGGGACAATAAATTTAGACACTTTTTTTTCCTAGTCAGGCTTTTACGACAGAGGAAAGAAAAAGAAACGTCCCCGTGAAGCTACTTCCGTTTCCC